>NW_021604704.1:2793094-2824836 GCF_004785775.1 Grammomys surdaster
CCTCCCACAGCTCCTCCTCCCACAGCTCCTCCTCCCACAGCTCCTCCCCCCACAGCTCCTCCTCCCACAGCTCCTTCCATTCTTTCTCGTGTAAGGCCAAATTGTGAGCACAAATAAACCCTTTCTTCTTTAAACTGCCCTTCTCAGGTATTTTGTCATAGCAATGGAAAAGGTAACAAATACAGTGGGGAAACAGCTAAAAGTGACCACTGGCATATGAGGTGGGGCATACTAGGAAGTAGAGGAGGAAGATGAGGAGGAGGAAGGGGGAGCCACCATTTAGAGACCTAAATTCAGAATTTCCATTTGTTAGATATTACTAGAGAAAAGCAGTTTCCACCATACCTGACATAATTATCCCATTGTCATGGTGGAGCCGCTATAATCCATGCCCTGTAACCATGGTAATAAAACTAGCAAAACAATGTTGTGATGGATTGTTCTATGGTAATGGTAATGGAGCTATTAATGCTCCATAATAGTAGGGAGTAGAGTGGGAAGTGACAAGATCTTCACCTGGAATTCTATCCACTTCTCCCTCCCCTACAGCATCCACATATAATCTTGAGAAGTGATACATATTTAGAAGGTTAACTGAACGTAGGACTCCATCATGTAGCTTCTATGAGGTTGCCACCCATAACAGTAGAACTTTTCAAGGATTCACTGATTTCACTGTCACCCATGCTCTTGTAATTCACACCTTACCAATGCTCTTATAAGTATGTATGGCCACTGACTTCATTCCCCAAGGTGAACTTGCGCAGAAGCATTTCTTTGGTCGGCTGCTGGTACCCTATCCAGTATGGATCACAGTGCCATAGAAGGAGCAGCTCAACACATAGAACTGTCACTTTTCTCATGGTGGCTCTAGACCTTCATTTTTGCTAAGAGGGTCTAGCTGAGGATCATGCCTGTCTGTTTGCTTTTAGGACAGGGTCTCACTGTGTAGCCCAGGTTGGCCTCATACTCTCAATCCTCCTGCTTCAACTTCCAGTGCTGGAATTTTAAATGTATGCCAGCTACCATGCTTGGCCTAAGATAGTCTTTGAATGTGGTCATTTGTGCAAATGGATTCAGCTTTGTTTCCAGCTACTATTTAGCAGTCTTCCTTTTTCATTCTTAGCTCTCAGTCTTTTCGAAAAAAAAAAAGAAAGAAAGAACCTGTTTGCTATGGTAGCTTCTCTCTTCCCACAAGAGCAATTTGGCTGCAATAAAGAACTTCATAAGCCCCAACTCCTTCTTCCATCTGCTGAACCATAAACAAACTTCAGCTCCAACCCTAAGCAAGTCTTTCTGAAATGTTCCCAAATTGCTTACTTGCCCTTTGCAGCAAATTATGGATGGCCAAATGCACCTAAGGATGTTTATGACCCGCCTCCTCAAAAAATAAAAAAAATAAAAAAATTACTCATTTTCATGGAATCCCTGCCAATCAAAGTTCACCTCAGTATTCTCTCACTTTGTGCTACATAATTGGCTTTCTTCTAACTCCTTTGAGCCCTTAATGAATTGACAGTAACCTGTAGCAGGGGTCTCTTTGTAATCAATAAAGAGCCTTTGATAATTTTGCTGTAGGTTTTTCTTTCTTTCTTTCTTTTTTTTTTTTTTGTCTGTCTGCTTTTGTTTTTCAAGACAGAGTTTCTCTGTGTAGCTTTGACTGACCAGGTAGTCACTCTGTAGAACAGTCTGGCCTTGAACTCACAGAGATCCACCTGCCTCTGCATCCCAGGTGCTATTATTAAAGGCATGGGCCACCACCACCCAGCTGCGAATTTATGTTTTGTCTTTGACACCTCATTTCTCCTGTCTATAAATAATTAAGATGATACAATTGAAGTCAAATTAAAAATCTGTGATGTTTTCAAATTATAAACCAGATCTTAGTAATGAGAACTAAAAGCTAACCCTCTAGGAACTCCATGATGAAACTACAAAAGATTAAAAAGAATGAGACAAAATTGAAATGATATTTCAATCCCCTCTCAAGAGGATTTCAATTAAAAAAGAAAAGGAGTGAACTTGTTCAAGGTTACAATGGCAGAACATCACAGGGCAAAAAAAGATCCACCTTCAACTCCAACATATAATAAACAGCACATCCTCATTATCTCCTGGGACCATAGAGGCAAAGGCTGGAGTGATGTGCAGACAAGTCAAGGATTATGAAGAGTGCCAGTAAATGCCATAAACTAGAAGAAAGGCACAGACTCACTTCCCCAGGTTTTAGAAGGAACATAATTTCAGACTTGTAGCCTCTAAAACTGTGAGATACTCGATTTTGTTACCTGAAACTATTGAGTTTCTAGTACTCCAACTCTAGGAAATCAACACAATCTAAAGTTGCCTGTACTACAAAGACCTCTAACTCTAATGACGGATTTGCAAGAATCAGTCAGCTGGTAGGGAGACTTTAAAGACACATAGCACCTATGGCTGATCATCTTTAAAATACATGATGTCTTGTCAGATCCTAATCCTTCAATTCATTTAGGTGATTCAATTAGAGCTGGGGAGAAGTGAGAGTTTTGTGCTGGAGCTAGGGTTGTAGGATAGTTAATCTTGACTTTCAACTAAGATTGCTGGACTATTAGTACACTTCTCGGGGTATCTATGACAGCTTTTCTGGAGACAACTAGATTGCAAAGACTTGTTGAACTCGTGGTTAAATCCACTGATGAATTCAAAATTTGAAAACTTTTTTTTGAGAAGTAGTGAAAACTGTGTATTTTTGAGCCCTATTTGAAGGAAATGGGCCACTTTGGTCATGTTTTGAAAAGCCTATCTTGCCTTGGCTGCTACCTATGCTACCTTTTCCTGTTTCCTGTCTGCCATAAAGAGAACAACTTCCTCTTCCACACAAGTCATTGCCATAACGTTCTGCCTCACCACGGGCCCAGAACCTTCAAGTGATCTTCTAAGATATCTTTGTCACAATAACAGTAAAATTAGCATGATATTCCAAATCAAAGCAGCTGAATAAGAGACAGCATTCCAACTCTGGAAGAGTGCCACCATCCCTGACTTGGAGAAAAGGTAAAGGAATCACAGAGATGCACTCCATGGCACCAGAGACTCTAATAAGAACTTCAGTAGCTGTTTGACTGAGAAACAACATAAACACAGAACACAATGGAACATAAATCATGTTACATACTGTAATCCAGGATCCATCAGATTCTAGGGTATGGGGAAACAAGTACCTATCAATACCCAAGGGAGTATGTTCACAGCCCAGGCAAGACAGAGACCATAATCAGACTGACTTGATTTTTTGAAAAAATAAACAATGGGAAGTCTCTTATCCTCCCAAGCTTGTGGACTCAAGATTTAGGGAAAGGTCAAGAAAAATAGTAACTAAACTTAGATTGATATAAACTTAGATTTCAGTTCTACAGGATTGTTTTCCTAAGCAAAACTAGTACCAAAAGTTAACAATGACCAGGAATGTAATTGTATGTAATGTTCATGCAAAGCACCAAGACCACACACACAAACATAAATAAAAGTAAATAGTTAAAAATAAATTATGAAAAATCACACAAACATGGAAATTATAACAGTGTACTCAAATAGTCAAATTTAAAAATAAATCCAGATAGAAATGTAAAGACATCTTATGTTAATTGATAACTAAAGATGAGACATCTAAAATGTATACTATGTAACTAAAGCTATCTTTTTGTAACTAAAGTTATAAGAAATTGTATAACTATGAAAGTCATACTAAATATTTTTGCAAAACTAGAACATAGAATTTCAAGGGACTCAAAGAAGCCCAAACAATTAAAGTTGCAGGACTTACTTCAAAGTTACAATAATCAAACGGGTGTGAGCCTGGCATAGGAGTAGATGTATAAGCAAATTGAATAGACTCAAGAGCTCAAAACTACTTTTACATGTATATCCAGTGACTTTATTAGAAGGGTGCCAAGACCACACTCAGTAGGAAACTGACAGTGTTCTTTAATCTTGGGAAAATTATATACATACATACATACATACATACATACATACATACATACAAAAGAATGAATTTAGACCATTACGTCATATACAAAAATGCACTCAAAATGGCTCAAGACTGTCCTGGTTTCTTTCTACTCTCAGCCCAATGCAACCTAGAGACACCTGGAAAGACAATATCAACTGAGGAAATCCCCAGATCACATTGGCCTGTGGCCACATCTTTGAGAGTTTGTCTTGATTGATGATTGATGTGGGAAGGTACAGCTCACTGTGGACAGCACCATCCCTAGGAAGATAGGTCTTGGCTATATAAAGAATTTAGCTGAGATGAGAATGGAAAGTAAGGGGAGCCCTCATTCACTGTCCATGGGGTTTCAAATTGGTACAGTCACTATGGAAATCGGTGTGGAGAATTCTCAGAAAACTACTATAATAATAAAACTACTATAGTCTACTATATGACACAGCTATAACATTCCTTGGCATACACCCAAAGAACAATATGGTTGTCTGAACATAATGACAACACCAGTTGACATGCCACCATGGGAAGGGGACATTCCACAAGTATCTACCCCTAGATGAAGAGCTACCAGGTGGCCAAAGCCTTCTCGGTGAAGAAGAATGAATTTATTCTAGGAATGAGCTCTCATATGCACTGTCCAATCACAAGCAGTCAGGTTTGAATACGTATAGATGTGAGCAATGTGACGTGGACTCTGTAAGTTGGTCATAGATATATGTATACATATGAAACAATAATAATTTAAAAAGAAGAGGTCATAAATTTGGGAGGGAGAGGGGAAACTCCTCTAGAGGAGCTGGGGAGGAGCAGGAGGAATTTAGATGCATTATTTATGTATGAAGTTCTAAAAATAAATACTTGTTTATTTGTTTGTTGAGAAAGGTACCTGAGCATAAACCAGTGAGCAACCTAGGAAGCAGCATTCTTCCATGGTTCTTGTCTCTGATCCTGCCTTGAGTTCCTGCCCTGACTTCTCTCCATGATGGACTGTGACCTGGAAGTATAAGCTGAAATAAACCCTTTCTTTCCCAAGTTGCTTTTGGTCAGTGTTTTTATCACAACAACAGAAAGCAAATTATAACAAATATGTAAGCGGAATAGCTAAAATATGAACATATCAATGTCCCAATGTTCCCACAGTAAAGGACATACCTAAAACAGAGTTAACAGGGGGAAGTGAGGTAGAGAGACAAAACTGGAACCGCTCTGCTAAGAATTTGGCTTTATCCTGGAAAGTTAGGGGGAATTATAAAGAACTTTAAAGGGGAGTTAAAAGGACAGTCTGAACTTTAGAATTAGTACTTACAATAAAGAATGTAGCTTACAGTGTTCTAGAAAGCCTGAAGGAGGCACTGGCTACATAATGGAGATGAAGAAAGAGGAAGGTCTTATCTCAGGTAGTGACAATAGAAAAATGGAAAGACATCATGAATACAAAAATAATATCAAATTTTTAGTAGCTCTAATAATCTTATGAATATTTAGCATGAAGGAGACATCTTTAGAAGCCATTTACTCAAACATCTGCTCATTCAATTTGTGTTTACAGAGTGTTTAGTAGTGCCAGACACACTGTTCTCAAATGATTTCAAGGTTTAGGTATGGTTTTCTTGAAGTAGACCCTGATTTGAGGATCTTTGCACACATGAATTAGTAAGAAGACACCTGCTCTCCAGCAAAGGTAGAAATGAATGTTAGAAATAAAGTGGCGGCTAGGAAGAAGCCAAACAAAAGGATGGTTTCCAGCAAAGCCTGAACTCTTCAATGAAAGTTACTGCAGAGATATCCTACCTGAGGGAAGGGAGCTGGGCTTTGATAGTCCTAGACCTAATTCCCACAGTGTAAGCTTTCTAAATGTCCTTAACCTTTACCCCATTTGCCTTTTCCTTTTAATCTGTCTCATTGTATTCTGTCTACTCATCTCCATCATGAACTCCTATTAGTCCTCACAATCACTCCATAAATATAACTCCCTTAGAGAAGGGTTTTCTTTTATCTAAAAGTATTCCTTAATTCATATATATTTATCTTTTTTTTCAGGGACTGAAAATAAGCCTCAGCAGTCTAGGATGCTTGCTGTGCAATCATGAGGACTGGAGTTCAGATCCCAGCAGCCGTGTAGTTCACATTCATAACCACAGCTCTGAGCAGGACAAAAAAAAAGATCTCTGGGGCTTTCTGGCTTCTAACCTAGCAAAGAAAATGAAAGCCCCAGGTTCAGGGAAAAATACTGCCTCAAAGGAATTGATAGAGAGTGATAGAAAAAGACTTCCAGTGCCCACTTACAGCCTTCACATCTACACACACACACACACACCAATAAATAAATAAACCTTTGTAAGATTTCTTTTCATGTATATATGCGCATTTGTGTAACTGTATGCAAATGTCTGTTGCATCTAGAGATGAGCATCAGCTTGCCTGGAGGTGGAGTCACAGATAGTGATGAGAAGCCTGATATGGGTGCCGGAAACCAAACTCAGGTCCTCTGGAAGGGCAGCAAGTACTCAGTCATGGAGCCATCTCTGTAACTCCAATAAATCGTTATTATTGTTGTTGTTGTTGTTTTTGTTATTATTATTATTATTATTGTGTGTGAGTGCATGATTTCTATGGGAGAGAACATGTATGCCATGGCACACACATGAAAATCAGAGTCTGTTCTCTTCTGCCACCCTTACATAGTTTACAAGGATCTAATTCAGATCGCCAGGCTTGTAGCAAGCCTTTATCCACTGAGACATCTTGCTGGCTCCAATAAATAAGTCTCTTTTAAAAAATCAATGTCATTGCAATTTTTCCATACCTACTTAAGTTTTCTTTCCTGCCTGCTCCATTTAGTTCCATTATGTCCATTTGTTCATTTAACAGATACCAGCAGGCATCCTAATAAGTAGCAGCCACTGAATTGAGAGCTGAGTATATGAGAAAAAGTGAAAACAAATACGGCTTTCATCTTTACCCAACTCAGCCAGACAAGGTGCTGCACACCTGCAATCCTAGCCCTGAGGGAGAAAAGCCAAATCACAACCATGAGACCAGCGTCAGGTACACAGTGAGCTCTAAAGCAACCTTAGCTACACAGCAAGACTGCCTCATCATGTCCTCCGTGCGCCAGATCCTTCCCACTGTTCAGCCTTAGAAACAACCATGATATTTGAGAAAGCTCAGCAACTTTGGAATCAGACAGAGGTCCTTATTTACACACAATCCCGGACCAACTCATATAAAATCATTCTACACCTCAGTTTTCTCAATCTATAAAATGGGAGTACTAATTCCTCCCAGTAATCGTAAAGGTTTATGTAAATAGCAAACAATGTGTTTTTTTTTTCAAAAAGCATTTAAATCATATCTGGAACATCAACAGCACCCCGAAATTTTCTTAGTATGAGAAGTTTTAGAAAGCAGAAGGAAATGAATTAACTGTCCTTTTCAAAACATGAAGACACCAATAATCAAATAGAAAGATGAATCTAATTCGGAAGACCCATGATTGTACTCAGCTCCAGTGCTTACTAGACATGTAATTTCTGTCTTCTTCATTGAAACGAGTTTTTATTGAAAGTTTGGAGCCTTCCCAGAATTAATCTTCTTTTATACAAGAAGGGGGTCCTATTGTGAAACCTTAGAGGAAGCAATGGGGAAAAAAAAATCTATACAAAGTCCAGTCCTGAGACCTAGGTCACAGACACATGACTCAGAGCTGCCTTAAGACTGAATTTGCAATCGAGGAAACAACATTTGGTGCATGCAAGCAAGCTCAGTATGTAGTGCCATTGGCAGTGGGGCTAACAGAATGAGTTCAGAGCTCATGATCTCAGAAATGTATGACATTCTCTCCCAAAAATGAAAAGAATATCTCTTTCACAGGGTTTGAGAAGGGGTTAAATATGAATAAAAACTGATTAGATATGAAAAATAGCTGCTCTATAAATGTGTATTTGATCTGTTTAGGAGGCTTTGCAATGTGTAAAATAAATGAATAAATAAGTATTTGCGGTCTAGTTCCTACCTAAACATGAAATTCCCCAGGGCTGCTTTGTCTGTTCACACCCAGGCTATTTGCTTTCCTTCCCAGTATTGTAGTTTTCCTTGCTCAGAACTCCAAGTTCAAAGTACACTTAGCTCTGATATGCAAAATGCAGTTCACTATCACTAATTGCTGTACATTGTGCTTTGCTCCCAGGTTAAACAGTAACTGCTTTATTGGAAGCCTTCTAAAAGACTGCAAGGTTTAGAAAGTAGCTCTCTACCCTCTCCTGTAAAATCCGAGAGAAGGAGAGACTTGCAAACAGAGAATGCATCTCGTAGCCAAAAAGAAACAAGCAGGTCAACACCATTACTCAGCACATCTTACAGAACAAGTGTCTCCTGTGACAGTGCTCTTAGCAGAGCACCATTCTCTAGGGTCTAGCCCCAGCTCTCTTCTTTGACTCTGTGGGTTTCTTCTAGAAAACGTTTTCTACTCTTTTAGATCTTGCCATCTTCAAGCCAATGGCCTTCCAAAGGTGCAATTCTGAGTTTCTAGTAACCAGCTGTGATCTCCTCCTGAATCCATCTGTCCCTCTAACTCAGTACCTGAAGCACTGGATTCATTATCTGCTTCTCGTCTCTTCTCCTTTGTCCAAATCACTCTTCTTTGCAAGTCTCAAAGATGCTTCTGTAACCCAGTCATTACTCCTGTTCCCTTCCCTTCCTACAATCTATTCTTTGCATGGATGAACATTGATGACCACATACCCCTTTTCAAGTCTCACTTTGCTTGAGATTAACTTTTTGGGGGTGCAGGTCAAGACAGGGATTCCTGTGTAGCCCTGGCTTACCTGAAACTCTTTCTGTAGACCAGGCTGGCCTTGAACTCAGAGATTCACCTGTCTCTGCCTCCCAAGTGCTGAGATTAAAGGCATATGTCACCATTGCCCAACCAGATGCTTTATAAAAATTTCTCTTTTTTTTAATCTCATCTCAAATGGGTCCTCATTTAAATTGTTTTTATATTTAGCAACTACCTTGTGAAAAGTATACACATAAATACATAGCAAAGAAAATATATTCTGTGTGTTTATACAAGGACAAATGGATAGATGATGTAACTTAAAAGGCAGACTTTAAGAGCATATCACATCAGACCTGGGAAGAATAGGATTTTGACAGACATGAATCAAGAGATCACATTAGGGAAGATCTTGGCATAGGACATGTAGAAGAGACTGTCACAATTGCAAAAAGATCAATTAAGGTAAGTAGAAGACACAGAGGACTAGACAATAAGCGAAAGCTAGGAGAGCCTGTATCAGAGTGAACTTTGAACAACAAATTGAGAAATTTCTAGTGCCTTCTCACTGTGTTGTCCAATAGCTTTGGAACATTGTGCTTGTTTTCAAGAACTGAAATTTTCAGGTCATGGAAGCAACACAGCCGATGGCTACTTATCTGGTCTAATGATGTTCAAACTTTAAAAAGAGAAAGGAGTTCAAAAATATCCAGGAGTTTTGAAAAGATTAAAGCTTAGTGGGAAGCTTCATATGTCTTTTATTGAACAGCCTTAGGAAAAACAAGGACAATAGTTATATAGAATAAGTTTACAGTAAATACTAGATGGGACAACCGAAAACTAAATGGGAAGGGGCATGGTAAAAGAAGTTTCTCCACTTAATAATTGAGTTTATAGAGGATGAGTATTAGTTCTGATTCCTCATGTCTTTAAGTCTATCATTTTGTATATTCATTTTAAACATTCATCTCAATCTTACCAAGAATTCATCAAAGCTCTACGGCATCTTATCTATTAAGAACATGATGGTGGGCACTGTGAGCTTGCAAAGTCAGATTGGATTTGGGACCTGTAAAATGAACGCTGAAAAGACAGCTAGCAGACATCAAATCCACATCTTCAGAGGAAGATACTCAAAGAGGATAGAGAAGCAAGACCAGGGAAAGAAAGTGGCAAATCCAGCAAAGACTGAGCAACATACACAGGGAAGTCTGGTTAGGTATGTTAGATAACACACACCCCAACTGAATATTAGAATCAGAAACCTCAAGGAAACCTAGTTAGTACATACACATGAAGGAAACTGTTAATAACTAGTTTAGTTTGTTTAATTCTTCTTATTTTTGAGATTATAATTTAATTACAATATTTATCCTTTCCCTTTACCCCCTCCAAACCCTGTTCTCCTTCAAATTCATGGTCTCTTTTTTCATCACTTTTATTGCATGCATATATGTACATACCTATATATTCCTAAATAGTACCTGTTCAGGCCATATAATGTTACTTTTATTTATGCTTTCAGGGCTGACCTCTTGGCATCAGAAACATTGAGTAATAAATCAGAAGTTTTTATATAATTATTTTCATCTCTTTACTGCACTGCTGACCTCATTGTTTTATCCTGTATGTGGTCGCTTGTTTCAAATGTGTTGCTTTTTTCTTTTTGTTTTAATGAGTCTTTGTACTTCATCAGGAAAAGTCTTAAATTTTGCATTATAAAGAAGTAAATTTCTGACTTCTAGCTGGTAAGCACTGTACTATAGGAAATGCCTTCATGCCAAAACTCCCAACTAGTAGTTACAAACAGTGGAATGAGCATAAGCTGCTGTCTCCATGGGTGCTAATTGTAACATGTCAGTGAAAGGACTTGCTTTCTCTGGCTGCCAGGCCAAGTCTCCTGCTGCTGCCAAGCACTGTAACATTCAACAGGAATATGATTTTTTGACACGGGCAATTCAGCATTCAGTGGCTGCCCTCACTGGAGGGGACTCAGAAAGGTGTAAAGTGAGAAAAAAAATGTGCTGAATTCATTTGAAATGTGTACTGCCTATGAGTGGCAGACTGGAGAGGTAGACAGAATGACAGATGGGCACATAGGATGAGCTGAAGACCCTGTGTTTGAAGAACAGCAAGTGGTCTAGTTGAGCTAGAACATTTGAAAATGGCATGAGAGTGTTGGATGATGAAGCCCAAGCCTCAAGCTGAGATTATGTTCTCTGAGGACTTAAGTACCAGGGTAAAAAGATGACACTTAAATTCAACATCAGTGGGGAATCGTGGAATTTTTAAAAAGTAATTAAATAATGTGATTACAGCTGTCTAATCCATTGTGGATATGTAAAGTAGATTTAATTAAGTAGCAGGAAATAATTTCAGAGAATGGTATAGAGACCATAAGCTAACCGATAGAATTAGAACCTTCTACAATGCTTGTAAGTGGCTATTTCAATAGACAATATCTACTAACTAACTTAGCACTACCTCGAAATGAGTCAGGATCATGTGCCTAATTCTTGCCAAGGGATTTCAGTGGGATCCATCATCATCTGGACTAGGTAGTTCTATGCACACGATCCTCCATTCTTTCTGTGTATCTATGTGTGCATGTGTACATGTATGTGATATGCATATTATATATGTTTGTATATGTGTGGGTGCGACTGTGTACAGGTGCTCATAACCATGTTTTTGCCTGTTTATGGAATCCAGAAGCTAACTTCAGGTGTCTTTCTCAATTATTTTCCACCTTATGTATTAAGGCAGGATCACTCACCTGAATTCAGGGCACCTAGCCAGCCAGCATGTTTGAGGGAGCTCCTATTTCTACCTTCTGATCACTAGGATCATGGAAGGAGGGCCTGCCCTGCCTACCCAACATTTATACTGGTTCTAGTGATCCAACTCTAGTCCTTATGCTTTCGTGCCAAATGCTTTACTAGCTAAGCTACTTTACCAACCCTCTTTGTGCTTCCTTTTAACACCACATGTCAATCCCTTGACACTAAGACAGCCTAGAAGCTACAAGACAATATGAGCTATGGACCACTTCTGTACTCTTAGGAATTTTCAAAAATATCAAAACAGATCCGTGAAGAAGGCCCTGGTTTAGCTACTATATGAAATTCACCATCTATAAATCAGATATTTCACTTACACTGAAGCCTGTTTCTTTACACAAAGAAAATCTAGAAGCTATACTCTGGGTAGTCATAGTTTTCCATAGGCCAGGTCTCTTTAGCCCCACCTCCTACTTTGCCATCGTATTTTGAGGAGTAACTAGTAATGTAGAGTATCATTAAAACATTCATAGAACTTAGAAAAGAATTGGATTTTTACCCAGGTATGGTTAAATAAGCCACTCCCTAAATATCTTCTTTATATACTTGAAATTCTAAAACCTAGTGATTCATTTTCTGATGAAACCACGTGGTCTGGTGCCTTCCATAGAAGAGATAAACAAAGGTGGCGATATTCTATATATATATTAGGAATATAGTAATTTAAGAGGCTAGAGAGACAGTCACGTAGGCCGGCCATTACAGCCCCTGCCAAAGTGCACAGGTAGAGGGCGTGACTAGAGGCCTCAGGCTCTAGGGATTTACAGACTAATGAAGGCCAGAGGGCGGAGCAAATTAAGCATGCCTCCCCAGATCCTCCCCCTTTCTCCCTCCCTATATAACTCGGGACTGCCCTGAGTTTTAGGGGGCGTACTTCCAAATCCATCTACCATCCACCATGACAATAAACCCTTTTGGAACCAAAAAAAAAAGAGGCTAGAGAGATGACTCAGTGGTTAAAAGCACTTGCTATTCTTGCAGATAACCTAGGTTTGGTTCCAAGAATCCATGTCAGGTAACTCATTATCACCAATATTACCAATATGCTAGTTCCTAGGAATACAGTGTTCTCTTCTGGCCTCCAAAGGCACCCCACACACACACACACACACACATACTTTCATAGACATACGTACATACACATAAATAAATATTTTAAAAAAAGAAGGAGGAATTGGGCAGCATCCAGCAGAAGGCTCCAAATTAGATAGTATCTCAAGATCCCCATACTTCAAACAAAATTTCCCCAAGAAAAATGGAGTGTTTCACTCTCCAAAATAACTTTGGGAGCTCTAACATCTTGATAGACTAATGAAAAGCAGATGCCCAAAGGATTGCATAAAAATGATGAAAATGGAATCTGGGTGGATCCTTATATGAAGTAAAAATGATACATCTCCCTACCCTTTGTTTCTAGTAGAGAAACATTCAAACAATACATTCTTTTTTCATTAGGTAATATGAAGGAGTGAGTTTAAAACGCAAACTACCCAAATATTTAAACAAGCTTACAGAAAAGACATAAAACTAAATCACT
The DNA here is from genome assembly GCF_004785775.1 of Grammomys surdaster. Classification (NCBI taxonomy): domain Eukaryota; kingdom Metazoa; phylum Chordata; class Mammalia; order Rodentia; family Muridae; genus Grammomys; species Grammomys surdaster. Next base: position 2,806,243 of record NW_021604704.1, read on the forward strand.
GATCTTGGGGTAACTGTAAACTCTCATTCAACTTTTTTAACAGCACAGAGCAAAATATTTTCATACAGGTAGTCAGTGTGTACTTATCTCCTGTTAACTTTTTAACCTAATGTTAATTTATATATAGTTCCAAATACCAGTAAATTCAATATATCATTTTCTATCTATATATCATGCTCATGACTTCATATAGGAAGTTGGACATGTTTGAGTAGTTGCTATGGTCCATGGTTATAAATAGGAACTGCTACAACATCTGTGGACAAATTTCTTGTGTTTTTGTTTGTTTATTCAATTTTAATTCTCCCTGATGAAAGAACCACATCAAAAGATACAGTGCCTTTATTCTTTTTCCTAATACCAAATTGTTCAACAGAAAACTGCATATTGCTGAAAATGCAAATAACTCAAAATATACTAAATTTTGTATTTAAAAGGAATGAAAAGAACTATTCCAAAAATGATAATGCTTACTATAAAGGGTGTTCACCATAATATTATCTGGGTACTAAACACATATACACACATGCACACACAGACACATACACACATATCAAAATATTCAAATCACTAGTGAATGTCCAAATAAATTATGATAGATCTGTAAGTAAACAGATATGTGGGCTTTTTGTTAATAAAAATGGTTTTAAAAAACATTGAATGATGTAAGAAATAATCAGAAAGGGAAGTAAAATATTGACAATTTCTAAATTCGATATAATTCCAATTAGGTAAGTAGATATGGTGTTCATGTGAAAATGCATGCATACAAAGACTGTAAGCATGTACTATGATGTTAATAGTTGCTATTTCTCACTATCCTTTTATTAATCACATATGAGTTTTGTAATCAGAAAGAGTAATACATGTTATTTCATCAAGTAAAATATCAGCATAGTGGAATTCTGGATACAAAATGATTCAAAGGAATAATGAAGTTTAGATGACTAAATAAGCTGTTGACCAGTCAAACATGAGTATGAACTTTTCTTGTAGCTTAACTTGAAAGCAAGTGTGTGCTGAAGCTATAATTGGGGTGTGGAAGTGAAAAGATCTGATACCAAGGAGAAAACTTTAGAGTTTAAGCAGGGAAGGCCCCATGAGCAAGCTCCAGTCCAGACAACCTTTGATCAACAATCTCAAACAACCAATTTTTTATACTAAAGCATTGACCTTTGTCATTTACTACTGTGATATAATAAAAAATATATCTGGTCTTTTTCCTGGCACAAAGCTTCAAAAACCCTTGAAATATCTAGTAGGAGTGCTTTTGTTATTCATAATAATCCCCTTTCATTCATACTTGGGTTTATGCTAATTAGATGACACATGGTGGATCCCCTAGATCTCTTCCAATGAAAGCTGGTCACCAAAAAGGCAAAGTACAAGATTGAAAGTTGAACCTCTTTTCCCAACTTAGAACGAGGAGAAACAAGCTGGAAACTGGATTTAATCGTGTGGCCAATGATTTAAGCAGACATGCTGCGCAATAAAGACCTCAGTAAAATCTCTTGACCTTGAACATCAGTGATGCCTCCAGTCTGATAAAGACACTGATGTTCTTAGAAAGTGGATATTCAGATTCCATGAAAAGAAGGCATAGAAATGTCCCTCACTACTCTTCACTCAGACCCTGTTCTATTTATCTCTTCCATTAGGCCTGCTCCTAAGTGACATATTGTACAAAAAGTTTATCTTAAAATCAGTGCCTTAGGTGAGGTCTTTATCAATTGAGCAAGTTTTTGAACTTCAAAAAGGGAGCGGTCATTCAATCATTAGAAATTGTAACGGGCTAGAAAGATGTGCTAGTGACTTTGGAATATCAAGGACTTATGACTGTCATCTGAGACCCCATAACCTGTGAGGTTTACACTAGTTCCAGTTAGTTAGTGCTGAAATTGAACTGAATTGGAGGACACTCAGCTGGTATTAGAGAACTGCCTTCAGAATACAAACATTCTACACACGTACAAAGGAATAAACCACTTACTTCTCAAGAATGGTTATACAATGCAATTGTTTGGGTGACAAGGCCTTCAATGTTAGTGGTTAAATTCAATAGAAGTTTATTTCTTGCTCATATACAATTCACAATGGGTCTTCCTGATTAAATAGCCTTCTATCTTGAGTCTTCACTTTCTCCTGGGCTCCACCATCCTACAGATTCAACCAAAAAAATGGAGAGAGAGGGAGCAATGAAAAATTATATATGGAACCGTTGCCTGGAATTAAGGCTACTTTTAGCTATAGATGTCTTAGGAAATGCGTTGTAACTGTGAACTCAAAGAGAATAGATGGGCTTGGTTAAAAACTAGGCAGTCTCACTCAAAAGGGTTAAAATAGTTTTCTTCTTCCTGAAAATACCAATTGTGAACTTAGATTTTTTTTTTAAACCTGACTAATCTTAGTAGTCAAGTTTCTCATTGCCAGGAGTCATGGTAACATATTTTAAAATGAAAAACAACAATAGTGTTTCAGCTCATTGTAAGAAAGAGTTCTTTAGTGTCTAACCCCCAGGACCTATGAGAGCGAAAGGATGTGTAAAGATGAAAAAGATCTCGTCCTGTGACTTACAGTGCAGTAGAAAAAAATGGATAGAGCAGTAGAGCTTGTATTTCACTTTTGTGGGATGGCAAACCATGCCAGGAAGCTTGTTAAGGTAGAGAGAGTTGGAGTCCCCAGAAACTCAGGGTACACTCCTAACACAGTAGACAGCTGCCTGCTCCCTGCCAGATTCCTGGCCTGGAACAGTAAACACACTTACCACATAAAGAAACGTGACCTATGGCCATGTAGGCCCAGGACAGAGTTCTCCATGCTAATGAGATACCTAGAGGCCCTGAGTATTTAGCCAGTAAGCTCCCCTTCTCAGATACTCATCCCTGCAATAGGTATTTAATCTCTGGTCTGCCATGAAAATTTTGTCAGTTTGCATCCATTTTCCACAATGAACAACCAATAAACAGTTTGGAACCAAGGACTGTCTCTTTCATCTACCACCACCATGGGGAGCATGCAGAAGGCCTTCCTTCACAGAGCCACTGCCTAACTCTCCAATAGAAGGCTTCCCTGCACTTCCAGCCAACAGCCATCAAGCTAAAGACAATCACCAATGAGCTAAACCTGAGCTCCAGCCCTAGTCCCGGGCTAGACTAGATGCCATCCTCAGCCCACAGCCCCCAACACCCCAAAGGTCTGAGACTAAGTGCCTGGGAGTCAGGAAACACCAGCTTTGGCTACCCCACCTCAGACTGCATTTTCCCACTCCCATAGGATGTTTCAGTGCTTCCGTAAAGCCCAGCCCCCAACTGTGGCAAGAGAGGAAAGCTCAGCCTGGTTCCCCAATGGCTGTGCCTAGTAGTGGGGCAGAATGCGGACCCACACATGTTCATATAGCTATAACAAAACAAATAGAAAAAAAGGGAGACAACTTGAAATACACAGGGAAAAAAGGTCATAAGATAGAGTAATAGCCCTCCCTAGCCCTTATTGTTGAACTATTGGTTATTGATACATTCTGGAAGAAAGGAAATCACCATTGTCAGTTGTGTACTGGCCTCTGAGTCCGCTGACTCCAATATATAACTCCAGATTCATGATTACACAGGCCCTCATTAAACTTAGTGGGTCTCAAAACATGAACAGGACCATGAACACGAACAGGAACATGAACATGAGCACGAGAGAGATTTCTCAAGAAGGAGACTGTAGACAAGAAAGGGACAGAAATGAGATTGGATAAGAGGATGAGAGTGGTCAGTATGCATGATATATATATATGAAACCGAGAAAGAACAATTTTAATTAATAAAAAGGAGGAATAGAGGTGATGAATATGATCAAAATATACTGTATACATGTATAGGAATATAATAGTGAAAAATTTACTCTATTCATTTAATACATGCTTAAGAACTGTAGGTAATCAGTGCAAATAATAAATTCTTTTTTTTTTTTTTTTGGTTTTTTGTCGAGACAGGGTTTCTCTGTGTAGCCCTGGCTGTCCTGGAACTCACTCTGTAGACCAGGCTGGCCTCGAACTCAGAAGTCTGCCTGCCTCTGCCTCCCAAGTGCTGGGATTAAAGGCATGCACCACCACCGCCTGGCTATAAATTCTTATCATTTAGAAGTATAGCTTACAGCCACAGCCGCTGCCACCGCGACCTCTGTTCGGGAGTAGAATTCAGAATCCCTGCGCCCAGCTAACAATGAAGCAGAGTTCCAACATGCCGGCTTTCCTCAGCAAGCTGTGGAGGCTTGTGGAGGAAACCCACATCAACGAGTTCATCACCTGGAGCCAGAATGGACAAAGTTTTCTGGTCTTGGATGAGCAGAGATTTGCAAAGGAAATTCTTCCTAAGTACTTCAAACACAACAACACGGCGAGCTTTGTGAGACAGCTAAATATGTATGGTTTCCATAAAGTAGTACATATCGAATCTGGAATTGTCAAACAGGAAAGAGATGGCCCTGTTGAATTTTAACATCCTTATTTCAAACAAGGCCAGGATGACTTGTCGGAGAACATTAAAAGGAAAGTTTCATCTTCAAAACCAGAGGAAAATAAAATTCGTCAAGATTTAACAAAAATTATTAGTAGTGCTCAGAAGGTTCAAATAAAACAAGAAACTGTTGAGTCCAGGCTTTCAGAAGTAAAAAGTGAGAATGAATCCCTTTGGAAGGAGGTGTCAGAGTTAAGGGCAAAGCATGCACAGCAGCAACAAGTTATTCGAAAGACTGTCCAGTTTATTGTTACATTGGTTCAGAATAATCAACTTGTGAGTTTAAAATGTAAAAGGCCCCTACTTCTAAACACAAGTGGAGCTCCAAAGAAGAATCTATTTCAGCACATAGTCAACGAACCAACTAATAATCACCATCATAAAGTTCCACACAGCAGGACTGAAGGTTTAAAGTCAAGAGAACGGATTTCAGATGACATAATTATTTATGATGTTACTAATGACAATGTGGATGAAGAAAATATTCCAGTTATTCTAGAGACAAATGAGAATGTTATAGTTGATCCCTCCAACCAGTCCCCTGACACTGTCATTGTTGAAGATGACAACGAGGATGAGCATGTTCCTGTCATTCAGAGTGGAGAGCACAGTGAACCAGCCAGAGAATCCTTACGTGTAGGGAATGCTGGTGGCGGGGGCCCTCTCACGTCGAGTGCTATCCAGCTAAATGGCTCCTCCAGTCTGACCTCAGAAGACCCTGTGACCATGATGGATTCCATTCTGAATAACAACATTAACCTGTTAGGAAAGGTTGAGCTGTTGGATTACCTTGACAGTATTGATTGCAGTTTAGAGGACTTCCAAGCTATGCTCTCAGGAAGACATAGACCCAGATCTTCTGGTTGATTCTGAGAATAAAGGGTTAGAAGCAACCAAGAGCAGTGTTGTTCAACAAGTTTCAGAAGAGGGAAGAAAATCTAAATCCAAACCAGATAAACAACTTATCCAGTATACTGCCTTTCCTCTTCTTGCATTCCTTGATGGGAACTCTGCATCTGCTATTGAGGAGGGGAGTACAACTGCATCCTCAGAAGTTGTCCCCTCTAGATAAACTCACAGAGGCTGAGGAGCTCCTGGATAGCAGCCTGGATCCAGAACCGACCCAGAGTAAGCTTGTCTGTCTGGAACCATTGACTGAGGCCGAAGCCAGTGAAGCCACACTGTTCTATTTATGTGAACTTGCTCCTGCGCCTCTGGATAGTGAAATGCCACTCTTAGATAGTTAAACTCCCACGTGGACACTGTATATATTCATCAAAATGATGAAGTATTTATTTTAAAGTATCATTTGGTACTTTGTTTTGTAAATTACTTTTTTGTTTAATCAGATACTGTGGAATAAAAGTACCTTTTGCTTTTCTCCCTACCCATACTCTCACAAAGCTTTCAGATGGTACTCGGCTGCCTAGGTATATACATTTCAATGTACATCATTGGCATATCTTATGTTGAATTCAAATGGCCATTTTCCCCAGTTGTAATTGGAATTTTTTTAACAAATATGACCATTAATTCCAACTAAACTTGTTTATTTTCAATTGAGTTAAAGTGTCTAGAACTAAAGTAGAAATCTCTGGCCCAGTTAGTTTTATTAAGTATTTTTTCACTTGGCTTATTTCTAAAACTGGGAACATAAAGTGCCTGCACCTTGTAATATTTCATATCTTTGTTGGTTCAGAGAAATTTTTTTTATGTTCAGAGAAATTTACTCATTTTAACAGAAAAGACAAAGTGTACACGAGTAATCATTCACTCTGACGAGGTACTAGCTCCATATACATAGACTGTGGAGGCCGGGTGTGGTTAACCCCACCCATTTAGACTAGTTTAAGTATGTTTTTTGGTTTGTGTTCTTTTGAACCATAGTATTTAGTAAAATAAATATGATGAATGTCGAGTACTATCAAAAACAAAAAAAGAAGTATAGCTACAGAGTAGAAGTGCTTTAAAAACACTGTGGCAATAACATATTAAAAAGGAACATTTTATTCAAAGAAGCAGCTGGACAAGTTGATAGATGTATGGGCAGTTGTTCTGATATAACTTCAGAGAAAAAATTCTAAATGATGTAGTAAAATGCATAGAACATGACTCAGTGAAAGATGCCTATCCTAAGGAAAGCAAGGGCAAACTGAGTTTTACAAAGCACTTTTTAAAGAAAAGTTTGACTGTTGCCAACTCAGGCACTGGTCATGTTTTACGAAGTATATGTCTCCATTACTTGGAACTGTGGGTATATTATCCCTTAAAAGCAATGTTGTGAAGGCTTGTTTAGATTCCCAACCAAATCCAGAACCATCTGTCTATTTGACCTAGAATGAGTCCAGAAGGCTGCTCTAAGACAGAAAAAAATTTCCAACTTGCAACTTCCTTTGACTCAAGAAATTCTCATGTGACCACCTAATGTACATAAAATTATAAAATAAGTATATAAATCAAACACTTATTAAAGAAGAAATCATATAGAAACTTGCTACAAAGTATCTTTAGTATACAGATAATTTTAGCATTTATTAAATGTGAAAGGAAACAAATATGCTGGTTTGTTTTAGCATAAAGAATTAAATCTTCAATGAATCTGTGATATTATAAGATGCAGAACACAGCCAAAATTTTTCAGAGTTGGTCAATATTTTGATTTTGTAATTATCAAATCTGAGAGTGCCACTTCATATAAATATGTAGTACAAGATGACAATAGTATATTTAGGGATATTTCAGTGATTGTTCGAAATTCTCTTCTAATCTCAAACCAAAATTCATTTAATCCTTTTTTATTGAGCAACCTAGATGTCCATCAACTGAAGAATGGATAAAGAAAGTGTAGTGCCTCTACACAATGGAATACTACTTAGCTCTTAAAAACAAATTCACTGTGACTTTTGCAGTCAAATGGATAGAACTTGAGAATATCATCCTGAGTGAGGTAACACAGTCCCAATAGGACATTAGTGATAGATATTCACTTATAAATAGATCAGCTGTAAAATACAGGATACCCATGTATACTCCATAGACCCAAAGAAGCTAAACAAGAAGGAAGATACAACTGAGGATGCTTGAATCCCACTTAGAAGAGGGAATAAAATAGTCATAAGAGACAGATGGAGGGAGGGAACTAGGTGGGAGAGGGGATGAGGAGGGGAATGGGGGTAATTCAGGATCAGGTATGGAGAGGGACAAGAGAGATGGTCAGATGGCCATGAGAATGAATGGAAATTTGCAAGTGACAGGGGTGGGGTAGGGAGGTAGGAAGCATTCGCAGGATTTGACAGAGACCTTGGATAAGGGAGGCATCCAAGAATCAATGGATATATAGAACTGTGACTCACAGCATTGGGGATATGGAACCTAAAGAGGCAGGAACCCCAGTGGAACAATAGGAACACCAACCCACCCACAAAAACTTCAACCCAAAATTTATCCTGTCTACAAGAAATGCAGGGACAGGGAACAGAACTGAGACTGAAGGAATGACCAATAACCAACACAACTTGAGACCCACTCCATGGGCATGCACCAATCCCTGACACTATTAATGATACTCTGTTGACTTTGCAAACAGGAGTCTAGTATAGCTGTCAGCTGAGAGGCTCCACCTATCAGCTGACTGAGACAGATGTAGACACCCACATCCAGACAGCAGATGGAGCTTGGAGACTCCTATGGAAGAATAGGGGGAAAGATTGAAGTCCCTGAAGGGGATAGAAACTCCACAGGAAGATCAACAGAGTCAACTAACCTGGACCCTTTGGGCTCTCAGAGACTGAACTACCAACCAAAGAGCATATATGGACCACGGACCAGACCTAGGCTTCCCTGCACATATGTAGCAGGTGTGCAGCTTGGTCTTTATTTGGGTCTCAAACAACTGGAGCAGGGGCTATCCCAAAAGCTGTTGCCTGACTGTGGGATATGTTCTTCTAGCTAGGCTGCCTTGTCTGACCTCAGTGGGAGAGGATACACCTAGCCCTTCAGAGACTTGATGTGCCAGGGTTGGAGGATACCCAGGGGGCCCCCATCCACTCAGAGGAGAAGGGGATGGTGAAATGAGTGAAGGATTGTGGGAGGGGATGTCCAGAAGTGGGGCAGTGAGCAACATGTAAAGTGAATAAATAAAAAACAAATTTTAAAAATTTAAATCTTAAAAAAATAATTAAATCTTCAATGGATCTGTGACACTATAAGATGCAGAACACTGCCAATATTTTTCAAAGTTGATCAATATTTTGATTTTATAATTATCAATACTAAGAATGCCACTTCATATAAATATGTAGTACAAAATGACAATAGTACATTTAGGGATATTTCAGCAATTGTTGGAAATTCTCTTCTAATCTCAAACCAAAATTCATTTAATCCTTTTTTAATGAAATTCAAGTCTGCAGCTCAAACAGTAATTTTAAAAATCAAACATCAAAACCCAACTCAACTGAAAGATATACTAATTTGATACTTACATGCTGGGTAATGACAGTGGGAAAATATTAAAAGTCTTTGTTTTCTGTAATTAAACCATTATGTTTCTCTAAGCGTAGAAAATCTTGTATGTACATTTTTCCATTCCTAAAATTCAATAGTCTTGACTCCTAGCCCAACAGTGTCCATTCATATTGTATGAGTATACAAAATGCATGTTATGTTGCTTGGACCCCAGGCTGCAGTGAACTTCTGTAATTCAACACAAGTGAGTACTGCTGAAAACACCTCTGGTTCACAGCACACCTAACTTTGAACTAACTTTGGTCATTTTGTATTCAGAAACCTTTTATCATTGCCAACCCTTTCACAACCACCACATTTAGTTACATGACCCTGTATGAAGTCAAAGCCTGCTGATGAAGAAACCGATTTGCTTCTAGTGCTTGCTTTTTGCAGCATCTGTACAGAGAATATTAACATGGCTCCTGAACAAGAATGGCACACATATTCATAAAACACTCCATATCTTTTCAATATCTCATTCTCATGTCTAGAAAAACCATTCAGAATAAAAAATCAGCAAAACAATTTCAGAGTTTAACTATATCATAGACCAAATGGACAACGACAGCCTGGGAATCAAAGGATGAAAAATAATCTGTCAAGTGAACAGAAACAAAGTTGGCCTAAAGTCAAAATTAGAAGAGATAAAGAAAAACATGGGAGGCAATAATTCTCCAATAAGATATAGCCCTAGAAGAGAACTTACTACTCCTATTGTGCTAAATTAATATAGTTTCTGATTGCCTTCTAATAATCATCCTTATACCCATAGATAAGTACAATTCTCATGCATAATCAAAGAAGGTTCTTTTTGCAAAAGATGGAGACCATTAAAGAGATCCACAACAGTCAAAATGCAGAGAATAAGTAGTCTTGGGGTTTCCAGTATCATAATGGATATCTATAACACAGCATCTAAGTCTCAGGGAACATCTAGAAAGAGGGCATAGAGATATTGCAAAAGCTTAGGGACAGGGACAACTGCTGTGAGATATGGTGTTTTGACATGACAGAAATGTTCCACCTAAGAACTCTCGATGATATAGTTGCCTGCATTAGACCTTCAAAGACCACACCAGTTGACAAGCCTACAAAGACAGAGAAAAGGTTTCACAGGGGACTGCTATTAGATGAAGAGCTGTAAATGGCTTCTGGGGGGGGATCAATTTTATCAGGGACAAGCCCCCAATCCTGATTGTCAGCTTTAAACATATGTGCATACATAGAATGGTAATTGGACTTAGTAAGTTTTATACATGATTTGGTTGGGAAATTGGTGGAAAGAAAAGATATAAGTACTTGTACATGAAATGTTCAAAACTAACATAAACAAGACATGACAGTTGCCATTACAGATGAACAAAATACTAAGGCTTCCAATTTGATAAAACAAACAAACGAGCAAGCAAAAGCAGTAATGGATACAAAACACCAAAAACAGACCTGATGCAATAATAATATCTTATTTCAATATACTACTCTCATCTCTATACAGGTCCTCCCCCTAACTAAATATCAATGAAGAAACTCAGGGCTAAGCTGTACCACAGATCAAATGGACTTAACAGATATTTACAGAATATTCCATCCAAAAAAATCTATATTCTTTCTGGATCCTATGGAAACTTCTCTACACATTTGAGGTTACAAATCAAATCTTACCAAATACATAAGAGATTAAATAATCTCTTGTATCTTATATCTTAGTGGTACAATACTAAAAACAAAAAATGATTTTAAAATACTATAGAAACTATATTAAATACATAAAGATGGAACAATACATTCTTGAATGAGTCGAGTGAGTTAAAAAAAAAAGTAGGTCATTCATTGGGGGAATAAAACCAAGATTGATAACTCCTTAGCCAAACTAACAGGATAGAGGAAAGGCTAAATTAATAAAATTAGAACTGAAAGGGAGAATGCTACTACAAATCCTAATGAAATAAAACAAAGCATCAGGGAATACTTTGGTGACTTACATTCACAAAACCTGGAAAATCTAGAAGATAGGGATAATTTCTAGACATAAATGACCCACAAAAATTAAATCAGGAAAACACAAGCAACTTAAACAGATCAATAATAGTTAACAAGACTGAAGCAGTAATAAAAACTCTGCCTGCAAAAATTTGGATATGAAACTAGTCCCACGTATCTCAATCTGTACAGAAATGAACTTCAAATTAATCAGACATCTTACTGCACGGTCTGAAGTTCTGAAACTGTCAGAGGAAAATATGTGTGAAATATTTCAAGATATACGCGTAGATCAGGAATTTTTTGAAGATTCCAGAAAATAATACCAGTGATTTTTCACATGGTATTTCATCAAATGAAAAAACTCCACAGCAAATGAAACCAGCACATTAGATAATTGATATCTAAAATACACATACACACATCAAAAACTAAACAAAATGTCCAAAAACCTCATCAATCAATTGGATAATGAAATGTATAGTTCTCAAAAGATGAAGTACAGATAGTTACTAAACATATAAAAAGTGTTACACATCGGTAGCCTTCAGTGAAATTCAAATTAAAACTACCTTGGGATGACATCTTGTCTCAGTCAGAATGACATTCATTGTGACAGAAAACAAATAACAAATGCTGACAAGTATGCTGAGAAAAAAAGAACCCCTAATGGGAATGTAAATTTGTCCAATCACTATAGAAATAGCTATAAATGTGTGAATGTGTGTGTGTGTGTACATACATACGTATGTATGTATGTATGTATGTATGTATGTATGTTATACCATTTCTGGGTATTCACCTAAAGGATATAAAAAGCACCAGATCACAGCAATATTTGCACATCAATTTTATTGCAACAATATCCACAACAGTTAAGTTATGGAACCATCCCAGGTGCCCATCAATAGAGTAATGGATAACAAACATGTTGTATATACATAAAATCCAATTTTGCTAGGCTGTAAAAAAGAAAACAAATTATGTCATTTGCCGAAAAATAAATGCAAGTAGAGGCTATCATATTAAGCAAATGTCAGTCTGAGATAAATATCACCTTTTTCTCTCATTTATAGATTCCAGATTTTTATATAGATAAGTAAAATCATGTATACATATATGGCATATGACATAAAAGTACATGCAAGGTAACAGTGTCATCTAGATACATCAGAACTGATGTACATATGAACTCACACCGACTGTGACAGCATTCACAAGAACTGCACAGCTTCAAACTAGACCTAATCCCAGCACTGAAAAAGGGACATGGAAATAATATCTCACACCAAACCAAGAAGCTATTTGCAATTGATAACTGCTAGGGAAGTAAAACTCAGTTTTCTCCAGTGGATTGTCAATGAGTAAAGCAAACCACAACTGCAGGGAAGGCCCCAAGCGTAGTAGTGGCTAACTCAAAAAGGACACCATGCTGTTTGTCTGTTTTTATATTTTTGTTTTATTTGGGGGGGGTGATTTTGTCATATTGGTTTATCATTGCTTGTTTATTTTGATATCAGTTTCATTTCTTTTTTCTTTTTTTGAAAGAGAAAGTGTGAAGTTGGGTGGGTAGGGAGGTGTAAATGATCTGGGAGGAGTGGGAGGAAGATTATGATCAAAATACACTATGAAAAAATAATAAAAATAAATTTAAAAAGAAAAAAGAAGTAAAAATGTCTAGGATAACAAACGAGATGGAAGGGAGGGGGACAGGAAGTAGGTATGGGATATATTCAAAATACATGATATACTTGTATGGAAATGTCCTTATAGAACCCAGTACTACATACTACATACAAAGAATATCTACCCACAAATTTCTCACCACAAAGAAAAGCAGAGGACTAGACAGTCACAGCTGAATTCTTCCAAACTTAAAAGAAAATCTAAGATCAGTGCTCTTCAAACTATTTCATAAAACAGAGAAGAAAGCTACCTAGTTCATCCTATAAAGCCAATGTTACCTTGATTTTTAAAAAGCTAGATAAAAGACATAACATCAACAAAAGATAGACCAAATTCCTTGATAAACATGGACAAAAGTTCTCAATAAAATCTTTTCCCACTGACTTCAGGAACACATTGACATCATGAGCATTTGGCTTTACTCCCGGCCATTGAAATGATTTTGAAACAGGAACTTGCAGTGACCTGAATTCCTTCCACTAGTACTCGCCTTTCCCCACTTCTCAGTGCTACCGCAATTTGACAAGCAAACTTTAATACATGGGCCTCCAGGGTACATTCCATATCCAAACTGTAGCAAAAAAAAAAAAAAAAGAAAAGAAAAGAAAGAAAGAAAGAAAAGGTAAGAATATTATCATAGGAAAGGTTACAACATATAAAGGTTTGGCCTTTGGTAGCTATTTAAAATCCATAGCTTCAATTTCTCTTGTAAACGCTGATTTAAGTTCACATTCTCACACAATGAATCTGAGTGAGCTCTTAGTTCAGCCAGTCCTCACCTTTCCTTGATATCACCCTTGTTCACTGCACCTATTTAAGTTACTTGTCCAGGATGATCAGTAGTAATGAATGCTACTGAGTCCTAAGGGACCTCATGCCTAACATACCTCTACCTGTTTCCGCTGTGAAACTGGAGGTTCATTTCATCTGTTGAAAAAAAATAAAACATGAAGTGGATTGATATGGCATTATAGCTAAGCTGAAGGGAGAGGCCATTATCTGTGATCTTGTCCCCAAGGGTGTGTCATTTTGTCATTTTCTTCAGCAGAGATTAACACATTGGATGTCAGAGTGGAAGACCCAGAAATACTGAAGATGATTTTCATAACACAAGGTCCCTTTTTGGAAAATCATTTCTCAGAATACATGAGTAAGAGAAAGCATGTTTGCTATACTTGGGAAGGGAAGAAGAATTATGAGGCGGTTTTACCCTCTTAGCTAATTTAAAGGAACCAGGGTAGGCTTTGTCGATCTTCTCTGTTATATCACTATGTGATTTTCAACTTATTTTAACTTATTATGTTCTTATTCTTCTAATTTCTTTGTTGGTCACCTTGCTCACTAATTTAAGGTATCATATACTTTTAAATATAAACACTCAAAAGTTACAGTTCTCTGTGTTTAATAATAATGCTGACTTCTCTGTACCCCCAAACCATGATTTATAATACTATTACTTTAAATTTCCATTAAAGTTTATCTGATTCAGATGTTTGATGTAATTCTAAATGCATTAGAATATTTAAAAATTGCTAACTTCTAGATTAGGTACATTATGGCAAAGGAATGTGGTCCACATGGTATCAGTTATTTAAAATACCTTAAAACTTGTTCTTTCTCTCCCTCTCTACCTGTCCCTCCCTCCCCCTCCCTCCCCCTCTCCCTCCCTCTCCCTCCCCATCTCCCTCTCCCTCTCCCTCTCCCTCTCCCTCCCTCTCCCTCTCCCTCTCTCTCTCCTCCCTCCCTCCCCCTCTCCCCCCTCCCTCCCCCCCCCCTTCCCCCCCCCCTCCCCCTCTCCCTCTCCCTCCCCCTCCCTTTCCCTCTCTCTCTGTATGTGTGTGTGTGTTCAGGTGGCATCATGTGGAAATTGATGTTAATGCATATGTGTATATGTCAGATGGAAGCCAGAGGTTGACAATAGCTATTTTCCTAGGTTGCTCCACCTTAGTCTTTATATTTTAAAATTTATTCTTTGTCAATTTCATATATTTGTATAATGTTGTGATCACATTCAGTGTCTCCAAACCTTATACCTTTCCCAGTCCCTCTGGAATCTTTCTTCAAAACATATCCTCCTCCTCCTCCTCCTCCTCCTCCTCCTCCTCCTCCTCCTCCTCCTTTCATATTTTATGTTTATTTTAACAACCCACAGAGTTTAAATTGCTTGTATCTACTTGCATGGTATGGGATTATTCACTAGAGCATGGACAGCTTACCCCCGAAGAAAACTGACTTCCACTTCCCCAAAACCATTAAGTACCAAGAGCTCTTGAGCTAAGGGCAGGGACCCATGTGCCATTGCTCCATAGATGCCGGAATACTGCCAGGTTAGATCTTAGGCAGTTACAGGTCATACAGGTAATACACGGCTGCTATGAGTTCACAAGTCCAGCAGGCATACTGAATCCACGAGACAGCACTTCGAAGCACTCCTCCCCAGCCTTTGACTCTTACCCTCTTTCCACCCTCTCTTCTATGATATTCTCCAAGTCCAGTGGAGTGGAGAGAAAATGATGGAGGTGTCCTATTTAGGGATGAGTACCTCTCAGCAGTCACTTTTCTCAACATTTTAACTGTTGTGAGTCAGAATATAACCACTCCCCAGTGCAGAAAAAAAGGTTCTTGAAGGTTGAGAGCAGCACTAATAATAATACATGTTAGCACCACTATGCCTGGCTTTTTATGTGAGTGCTGAAGATCAAAACTCAGGTCCTCATGCTTACACAGCAAACTCTCACTTTGCCACCTCTCCAGCTCTGACCCACTTTTTATAAATGTTTCATGTGATGTGGAGAAAAATGGACCATCTTTAAAGACTGACTGTAGAGCTTGGTCCATGAGCATTACTTGGTCCATGATCATGGTCAAGAATGCTAATCCCTCGAATCTTCACTGTACTTTTAGTATGCTGGGAAGATATATTAAAATGCAGTATGATGCCCACTTTATCTATTTATGTTCTTATAGTCCTATCACTTTGAACTGTATTTTTCGGGATTTTTTTATTAAATATAGATATATATTTAAGATATCCATATCTTCCTGGTTGAGTATTCTATAATTTTGTATTGTTGTATCTGTTTCTTATGACTATTCATATAAATGATCATATTTATATAATATATAGTTTTATTTCTCTATGATTTCTCTCACTTTGCTCTATTTTCCATTTCAATACTTAGTAAAATTGATCGAGTTTATTCTCTTGAGTTAGCAAAATGGGATATTTATCTGCAGAAAAAAATGAAATTAAATACATATATTTTACTTCACTCAAAGATCAACTCAAAGCGGATCAACACTCTTAACTTCAAATGTGATATGCTGAAACTGCTAGAAGAAAAATGTGGGGAACATTCTTTAGGATTTCAGAATAGGCAAAAAACTTTGGGAACAGAACTCCAAGAGCACAGGAACATAGTTCAAGAATCAGCATATGGGATTATGTAAAATTTAAATGTTTCTGCACAGCAAAAGAAACAATCAACAAAGCAAGCAGCCCACAGAATAAGAGAAAATCAATTATACCTCAGGCAGGAGGTTAATATCCAGAATTATAAAAACCTGCAAAAAGTAAACACATACACACACACACACACACACACACACCAACCAGGCAGCATACACCAGCTGATATGAGGCCCTGACACATCTACAGCAGAGGACTGCCTGGTCTGGATTCAGTCAAAGAAGATGCACCTAACCCTTGAGAGACTTGAGGCCCCAGGGAAGAGGGAGGTATGGTGGGGCGGGGGGTGAGGAGGGTGGGGATGGGGGCAGAGGAGGTACAGAATGAGGATCGGTCGGGGCTCAGACCAGGAGGAAGATGAAGTCTGGACTGTAAAAAAATGATTAAAGAATAAAAATAAATAAATTTTAAAAAGGAAAATTTTTAAAAAAAAGCATAAACTGCCAATCAACAAATTGTATAATAAAGTGAACATATGCAATTTTATAGTGTGGGTGGTACATGTACTAGTTTGTGTGTATGCACATTCGTGTATATGCATGCATCCGTATATAGGCAATGCCAAGTGTGCAGAAACATCACTATCTTAGTTAGGGTTCCTAATACTGCAACAAAACACCATGAAAAACAAAAGAACAAGCTAGAGAGGAAAGGGTTTATTCAGTTTACACTTCCACATTGCTGTTCATCACCAAAGGAAGTCAGAAAGGAACTCATACAGGGCAGGAACCTGGAATCGGGAGCTGATGCAGAGGCCATTGAGGAACAGCAGGATCGCACGGAGGCATCTCCTCACCTGAGGCTCCTTCCTCTCTGATGACCCTGGCTTGTATCAAGTTAACACAAAACCAGCCAGGACAATCACTTTTCACCTTATGTTTTGAGGTAAGAGTCTTGCTTATCCTGGAGTTCACTGATTGTGGTAAGCAGGCTAGCCAGTGAGTTCATGGATCTAGTAGTAGCCACCTGTGCAATGCCAAGTTAGGGGCACACTGTCCAATGCCTAGCTTTTTACATGAGTCCTGGGGAGACAAACTCAAGCCCTCAGAGTTGCACACCAGGAACTGATGTACCATCTCCCACACTTGGCATCTCCAACTGAGCCATCTCCCCAGAACCCATCATTTTATTCACTAATCATTTCTTGTTGCATTTTATATGTTTTGTAAGATAGCTTCTTTCAAATACAGGAAGAAAATAATTTAGAAATTTTTTTTAGTGCAGCTGTTTTGGAAATGATGTTTACTTAATTTGGTTCCATGCAAATGTCTTAGTTTTGCTGTTAATTTTGAAGCCACTCTTGTAATTATTGTCTTTCAACCTTGCATATTTTATATTTATTCTATTTTATGTGTTTAATTTATGTTTTGCCTGGGCATAGCTTGTATGCAGTGCCCATGGAGGCCTTAAGAGAGCATCAAATCCCCTGGAACTGGAGTTTCAGCTATTTGTGAGCTACCTCGTGGGTCCTGGGAATAAAACCCTGGTCTTCTGGAAGAGCAGCCAATGCTCTTTAACCACAGAGCCATTTAAGATGCTACTCCACCTCTTTTGGTTTCCATTATTCCTTTTGGAGTGAGGTTGGCATTCCAATTATACATTATTGATCCTGTCTGGATGCTGTGGTTCCTTCTGTATGCAGATTTTTTATTAGGTATGAAAAATGTCTCTTTCTATCAGTTTTTCTATTCTCTCGTCTATCACTTATATTAGGTCCATGTTAAACTATTTTCTTTTTCCTTTTTTGTTTTCTTTTTTACCAATTGTATTACATTCCAGGCATGGTGGCTCACACCTGTAACCCCAGCACTTGGGAGGTTGGAGCAACAAAATTATCATTGTTTAAGGCTAGTCTGAGCTGTATGAGTTTTTGATTAGCCTGGGCTACAGAGTGAGACTCTGTGTATTTGTCAGAGTCATCTGGAAGAACAGAGCCAATGGAATAAACAGAATCAACAGGATAAGTGTGTGTATGTGTGTGTGTGTGTGTGTGTGTGAATTTATTATATTGTCAACTAAAAGACTGAAAACCCCATAGTTACTAGTTCCTTTAGCTTTGGTGCCTCAATAATCAGAGCAGTCTCACAATGGCTGTTTCTTACACCAGGGCACAGTGGGAAGGGGGAACAAATGATTGCTGCTCAGTTCATAGGGCTGGGTGCCTCAGTAGTTCCTCAACAGGGAATGGAAATCCTGAAGGTTCCTGGGGAGCTGCTAGTCATTAGTCCACTGTGAACGCATGAAAATGGTGGTTCTGCTAGCAGCAGCGCAATAGAGCAAATCACCTAGGCAGCCAAGAAAGAAATATACATACGGTTTAGTTTAGTTTTGTTTTGTTTTAACATGGGGTGGGGGGAGAAAGAGAGAGCAAGGGAGAGAGAGAGAGAAAGCACACAAGGGGGAGAGAGAGAGAGAGAGAGAGAGAGAGAGAGAGAGAGAGAGAGAGAG
>NW_021604704.1:2824846-2870301 GCF_004785775.1 Grammomys surdaster
GAGAGAGAGAGAGAGAGAGAGAGAGAGAGAGAGAGAGAGAGAGAGAGCGAGCAAGAGCGCGCACTACAGGGCATATGGAGGTCAGAGGACAAATTACAGGACTCAATTCTCTCCTTCCACCATGAATCCTGGGACTCAAACTCAGGCCATCAGCTCGGCAGCAAGTTCTGTTATCTCCTGCACCATCTCACCAGCCCTATTTTTATGTTTTCTATCCCTCGTTTCCTTCTAATGCATTTATTAGTTCTCTTTGACGCTTTCACTTTTTTATTCACTTTGTTTATTCTGTTAGGTTTTTACTTCAACAATTGTGGCTTTTGTTTCTAGAATTTAATCTTTTTCACTTCTGCTCAGTCACTTCTGGTAGTATCAGACTGAATGCTTAGATTTCTTATTGTGCCCTTTAGTTATATATTCCTGCCTTTTCTTAAATCGGTGTTTGATACCTGAGTGTTTCGATATCTGTGTCCTTGGAGACTTCAAATGTAGTTTGTGTTGTTCATACTGACCTTCATTCACCTTGGCTTTCCTTACCACGTGTTTCTCAATTTTGATGATGCACTCACAGCCTCATTTTCATCAGTGGAAATTCATCTGATGAAATTCGAAGATGTTTTCCTCCAGAGAATGTTCACTTCTGTTTCTTCCAGAAACCAAAAATTTACTACATCTTGAAAGGTTTGACTCAGTGCAGGGGTCCCTGGTTTATCTTCTTTCTAAAACTGTGTCCTATGAAGATTAAGTGGTTCAGAAGCCCCAGGGACTCTTCAAATTCATCCAGAATACCCAAAGTGTACATTTATATTATCAATGTTTTAAGGTTGACTTGTTCCTTATCAAGAAGGAACAAAGACCTTATTGCCACTCATATCAGAAAATCTAGGCCATCAATTGGGTGTCACTGAAAATATAAAAATATATATAACATAAAATATTTAATATAAAAATATATAAATTAATTATTTATAGGTAAACTACTTTAGTAGCTTCCATCACTAGAAAAGGAATTCTTTCTCTTTATTTTCATGTACTTTTAATTCACTAGACTATTTGAAAATAAATCATTGAAAGTAAAACTCGTGTCTAAAATTGCATATTTTGCTCCTGTTAAACTGATTTCTTCTCAATTTACTACTCATGGTACTGATATTCTTCCCTTTAGAGATAACAAAACTGTCAAAGAATTGAGTAAAAAAGTTTAAAAACACCTAAAGAAGTAATTCTTCCTGTCCTCCCTTCCACATATAAAACCAGTCCCTACAAATTTCCCACTATCCCTCTCATCAGTTTCTCTCTACCATCCATAAAACCCTTCTCTGTTAAATACACTTGTCTGATATTTCTGAGACTGGCCTGAAAGTCATTATAAAGGTCATGCTGGCTTTTAACTCATAATCCTTTTGTCCCAGTCTTCTGAGTGTTGCACTACAAGTTTGTGCCAACACACTGTGCTCCATTCCAATAAATACCTGGACCCTCAAAATTATTTTCTTCCTCCTATTTATGGATTTCTTTTCTAGGAAGCACTCAATGTTGTTGCCAGGCCAGGTTACTTAGGTACAGCTGCAAATATGTCACTTACAGCCACAAAATTCTTCCTTGAGTTTCCATTCCCTACCTAAATATTTCTCAAACTTTAGTAACACAAAGACAAAACATTTTGTTTTGTTTTGTTTTGTTTTGTTTTGTTTTGTTTTGTTTTGTTATTTGTGACCCGGTTTCTCTACAAAGCCCTGGCTGACCTTTTGACCTTGAATTTGAAAAGAAGATCAGGCTGGCTCAAACCCATAGAGATCCACCTGCCTCTGCCTCCCAAGTGTTGAGATTAAAGTGTACACCACCAGGACCAGGGTCTTGTATAGGATTTGCTGGACAGCCAAGGTTGGTTTTGAAATCACAATTTTCCTGCCTCTGCATCCCAAGCGATGAGATTACAGGTATATACAAAACCATTTGGCATACATACATACATACATACATACATACATACATACTCATATGTATGTGTGTACACACACACACACACACACACACACACACACATGTCTTTGACAGAAGAGCCCAGGCTGGCTTCAGATTTATGACCCTCCTGCCTCAGCCTCCTGAGTCCTGGGTTTATAGGTATCTACTACTACACATGGTTAGATAAACTTTCAAAGGAAAGTAGAAAGCTTAAATTATGTTATCAACATTTTACTTAATTATAGGCAAATAAAAAAGGTAGCATAAACTCCCCATATCTAGATGTTTCATACAACCATAAACTAAAATAACTTTACAAATTAAACGTAATTACCAAACCTATAAAAGTGAAATTAACAACAATAATTTTATATGCTAGCTAATGTTAGGCTTAAACTAAATTATCTCCTTAAATATAAGCATAGACTGGCATGTTCCAGCACAGGTTTGGTGATGGTGGTGGTTGGTTTTGGCTTACCTATACTGCAATGCACCTGTGATGACTAAATCCTCCTGCTTCTTTATTCAAAGCCATGGAACAGTTCCATTGTACACTGGTGATGTCACTTGGTTTCAACTAGGGCAAAGGCATCAGTATCATTTACTTTTTCCAAGTGGCTCTAATTGCCTAGGGAATTCTCGATAAACAACCTCATGGTATGATTTGGAGTCATCTAATCATGAAATCCAGCTTTGGCTGAAATCTTATGGATGTTTTCAGTTTAAAGGTGAAAATCCAGGTTGCATATGTTACATTTAATTTGCTATTTAGACTGCTTTTAAACTTTACATTCTCACAGATATTACTTAACCAATGAAATATATTATTTTTTATATCGTTTTATATGACTTATATATGACTTTCCATATTCTTCCATCCTGCTCTCTAGCCACTTTCCAGATAGACACTCTTGTATAAACTTGAATCCACAACCACAACTGGTCCAAAACATAGATGTAATAAGAACTAGAAATAATCCCCCATTGTAAAAAACAACCTTAAAGAATTACCTAGAGTTTATAGATTATGTCTGATACTATTTAAAAAAATATTGGCCTAGGAGAAGATGGCAGGTGATACCAGGTAATAGCTGCTAGAATCCTGGGAACTTGGAAAGCAGCTATCCAGTGAGGTAGATGATGGCAGAGAACCACTGATTTCAGTAGTAAATAAGGAAAGGCAAGCTTCAGAAAGTGAAACAGGAGGGTCCATAGTCCACCCTGCAGGACTCTGCTCAAATTGGGGCATACTCTAATCATGTTGTGGAGTTAGTGCACAGAGGGTAGACCATGACTTAAGACCAAGAGAGAACATCAGAAAACTTGGAGATTAAATATCAACCAATATCCAATGCATGCAGAGCAAATCTTCAGCCCAAATGGACATGAATCTTGGAGTAGACATATCATACATGTGATGGGAAAAGATCCTCTTTGCTCAGCACTGAACTAAGAGAGCAGCAAGAAAACCATTTTTCTCCATCCCAGCATGGAGTTGCTTCTACTTCCAAGCCTTCCTCATCATAATGGACTGTACTATCTCGAATCATGAGCCAAAATAAATTCTTCCTCTCATAAAAGAGGGGAGAATTGCTTGGCCCAGTGAGATGGCTTACTGCTTGTCTCTTGCAACCTGAGTTCAATCCCCAGAAACTAAATAAAGGTAGAAGGATAGAACCAATTCTATAAACTTACAAAGTTGTTCTCTGACCTACACACACACACACACACACACCTTGGCATATGGACATATACAGACACACTCCACACACTCGATAACTTTTAAAAATAATTAAAAGCTTCTGCTGCTTTATAGGTAGATTGTTCTAAAAGCAAAGGTTTCTCTATGCAGAACCCATCCTGAGAACAGAAGAGATGTTTAAGGGGCACTACCTAGGTCCTGTTCTGAAGAATGTCTCTGTCTAAAAGGGAAAACTCTTGAGTCAGAGACACGCGGTGTCCCATACATTGGCCATCTGTTCTGTGCCATAGACTGATGAGACGCTAGGTTGCTTCATGAAAGAGGCATGAGTAGTGGAAGTGCTTCAACGTGCTACGGTCTACAGTAAACTAGAGGAAAGCTTCTCAACAGCTTTCCTGTCTCTACCCAGAAACAGGATACTTCTAGTTAAAGCAACCACTGACCATACACTACGTCCTCTGGTTGTATGGGAAACAACACAAAGACCAACACAGACAGTGTAATAGCACAAAGGTTCTGAGCTCGTTTGAAGACGCCAACCCAAACAGCAAAGGAAGGGAAAGCAAGACCGTGTAGAGATGATCTACACCTGCACCTAAGCAAGTGCCCACACAGCAACATGCTGCCCTTGAGCTCAAATGAGTAACCACACAGAAACAGACTCCCTTTAATATCTACTTCGAACGTTATAGATCACCTTGCCCTGCCCTATTTTCTCTCTCAATTTATTATTTATTTATTTACTTACTTACTTATTCATAAGGTAAGCTATCCCAAACTGCTCAGGTTGACTTTGAGCTGGAGTCTCCTTGCCTTGGCCCCGCCAGTACAGGAAGTACTTTAGGTTCTGTGATTAAACTCCTTTATTTTAACATGTCTTTCTCATTATACCTTTACCTGAAGATGCCTTATCTCTACTCCACTTTTTTTTTTTTTACTGTTTGCTCCTTATTTTTACCTTTTCCTCTTCTATTTCTTTTCTGTTGCTCAAGCACAAATTGCTGCTCTTAGTTTATTCTCTTCTCTTTCCACTCTTTCCTTTAACTAATATCTCTGAATATATGGTACTATGTGGGCCAAGTGGAACCGTGTCTCCAGACAGAAAAACTGGTACGGTCGAGCACATTAAAGAACCCTGGCAATTCTCATAATTGAGACCTGTAGGCTTTTGAATCTACTCCCAACCAGGTTCCTGTCCTGGAACACGTGACTATGACATCCCACTAAGAGAACCATGACAACTGGTTATGGAGCATAGAGCCCAGAGCTCTCCATGCTAATGAGGTATCTAGATAGCCTGGCCCAGAGGGTTTAGCCAGTTAGCTTCCCTTCCTGTGTCTAAGTCTCTTTACAGAAGGCTTCTCTATGCTCCTGGCACTCACCCCGAGCTAAGCTGGATTCCCCCCACCTCCGCATGGGGCTCACTGCAGGCCCCACAACCCCATTTTCAAGTCTTTGCAGTTTACAGCGGTGTCTGGGTGCCCGGAAATTTGGGAACCACAGCCTCGGCTCCAACCTTCATTGTTTCTCGCCCAGAGAAACACAAGCTGGGACCTCTGTCTTAGGCTGTGTTCCACCTCCTCTGAGCTGGTGTTAGAGTACCACTAGCCCAGGCACCCCATGGCTGTCGATGGCTGTCTGGGAAGCACCCAAGCCGTGAGGTGGAATGCAGACCCACAGGATTATACTTGCTCCTTTATTCTCCAGAGTTGATAAAGTTGAAAGAATGGTTGTTTGAAATTGTCTATTGCTGTATTTTCATATTGTCACATCCATCAACTGTGGTTACTCATGATGCTCAGAGTGGTGGTGCAAGCATATGTGTTGAGGGTTTGGAAATAATTTACACACCCACCTAATCCAGTGAGAAAGAATGACACATCAACCCCACTACAACCCAGTCTCACTTAAACACCTTAAATACTTCAGCTGAAAGAATACAGGTGATTTCAAAATACCCAATTAACAACCCAGTCCTATCTGCATATGGCCCAAGGCAGAAACACAAGAAACCCAAAACCAAGGCAACATGACACCTGCAAAAATTGCCAGTTCCCCAGGACTGAATTTCAATGAAAAGGAATTAGATGAAACCCCAGGCAAATAATTCAAAAAGCGTAATTATAATAATGTTCAGAAAATAAAAGGGGACATGAATAAACTCCTGAATGATTTCAAAGAGAATAAAAATAAACCTTAGAATAAAATAAATAAGGCAACACAGGATATGAAAGAGGAATTCAATAGACAAGGTCAAACTGAAATTTTGGAAAGGAAAAGCTCAATTATTCAAATAGAAGGTTCAGTAGAAAGTCTTAACAATAGACTGGACATCGTGATCCCCGGGGCTTGCTAGCCCAAACAGTAAGCTCCAGAGTCAATGAGACACCATGAAAAAATAAGGTGGATAGGGATAGAAGAGACCTGATGTCAAACTTGAGCTTCCATAGCCCAGTTAAGAAACAGACTAACAGAATGAATAGACAGTTCTTAAAAGATGAAGCGCAAACGGCTGATAAGCACATTACTGTAACCTTAGCCATTGGGGAAACATAAATTAAAACATCAAGGTTCCATTTCACCCATCAGAATGATAATCATAAAGGAAAAATTAGTAACAAATGCTAGGGAAGATAAGAGGGGAATGGAATATTTATGCATTGCCACTCCAGCCAATATGGAAGTGTGTATTGGAAGCACCTTAAAATGCTTTAAGTAGACCTACCACACGATCCAGCTATACCACTCCTGGGTAGATACTAAAGGGAATCTAAGACTACACGTTACAGAAATACCTGTACATGCATATATATGGCTTCACTGTTCATAATAGCAAAGTTGTGGAATCAGTCTGAGTGTCCATCAATAGATGAGTAAATAAAGAAAATGTTGTATATAGGTACCACAGACTTTTATTCAATTATATGGAACAAAATTAAATCATTTCCTGAAAAATGGATGGAACAGCTTCATCGTAGTAAATGAAATGACTCAGTATCAGAAAGACAAATGTCATGTTTACTTTCATTTATGGATTTTAGATTTTATTCAGATACATAAAATCATATGAAAATAGAAGCAAGATTGTTTAGGGGACAGAAGGAGTCTAGCAATGAGACAGAGATGTGAGAATGGGGAGGGCATTGAGGAAGATATGGCCAAAGTAAATAATATATATGAAAAAATTGTCTTTATGAAATCCATTCATATGCACAATGAATATATGCCAATGGGTTTTTTTTAATATAACATTGGCTAAAATGCCATCATCCACTGGCATGCTTTAGAAACCTTGGATAATCTTTCCCAAATATTCCATCATCATTACACTAGTCAATTCTTATATATACTTGTTTTGTTCATGGAATTCTCTCTCCTTAGATACTACTTTCTGCTGTCTGCATGTGTGTTCCATACGTACACACAAGATTTTATTTGTATTTAATTATTCTACTGAAATAACTGAACCTTATGTCTCTTTAGAGACACATAGTGTGTCTTTCCATCTCCTTTTATTTTTCTCTCTGCATTTTACATTTCCTACAAGTCGTTCCCTGACAGTTAGAATGAGTCTTCCATATCTCTACATCCCTATGTCCCTGCCAGTGCCTAAAACAGTACGTTGTTTGTGCCAGACACTCACTGTACAGTAGAATTGTCAAATGAAGGACTTTATTGAATCTTTATTGGTATGTGTTTAATATTAAGATTACTGAACAAAACAAATCTAGACCACGCAGCTCTCTTTGTTAATGCAGCTGCAAAAACTGTTGTCCTACAATGACTGATTATGTTTTTGAACAGTTGTAAAACATTAGCTATGGAAAATGCCACAGAGGCAGAACTAATTTATCTGGTACTTAGTTAAAATTCCACGTTGCTGGAGACAAGAGAAGAATTATTCTAAAAGCTCATTCTTACGAATGATTTAATTAGCCCTCTCTACCTATAGAATAAAATGAGTTCAGCAATGAATATTGCTGGGAAAGTTTTTCAAATACAAACTTTTTCAAAACACTTCCTATTAAATTTTATAAAGAGATTCGAAATCAGCACCATTTCCTTAAGCATCAAGATAACTTTTCAACATCTACATTTGGGAAATGAGGGTGACACAAACAAGCTAAGAAAAGATAAATCTAGCAGAATATTAGAGTCTAAAGCCTTCAACTCTCTTACATCATGACTACAGACTTCCCTACAGCCTATGGCCCTTTAGATCCTGATCTTTGGCTGTCTTGACTTTAGTTAACAGATAGCCTCTTCAACACACAGCCTTCATTCACCATTAGCACCATAAGATCTGGAGAACTGGAATAGGGGCGTTCATCTTTGTATCACATTTCCTGAAATACAAGTCAGCTGATAATCTGCTGCCCAATAATGACCCTCATAGTCACAGGGGAAGCTCAAAGTACCAAATCCCCTAGAGTCTGTGGGGGTTGAGGAATGAGAGAAAGAAGACAGTCCTAAATAGTCACATTCTGGAGAAGGAATGGATCAAACACTGGGCGTAAAAGTAGAGAGCATCAGTATATTTAGCACGCTGTCACATGTTCAGATGACCACGGTAATGATCGAAATTGATTGTAATGAAAGACAAATCCTAGAAATAACATAAGATTTTTTTATTTGGCCTTGGATAAGTAGTTCTGGCAGAGTAAGCAGTCAAGTGGAAGCCAAAGAGAGAAATTAGGAGATCCTTACTGTCCTAATGATAGGGGAAAATGACAGGAAACCTAGAGATAGCATCAGTGGGGACAGACAGATGTATATAGATCAGAAAACTGTATCAAGATACAGTAGAAGAACTGATCAGAGTAGCACACATCTGTTATCCTAGCACTCAGGAGGCCATCCTCAGAAAAATAACAATATCAGGGCAAGTCTGAGCTACAAAACAAAACAGAACTGCTAGATGAATCCATGGCTAAAGGTGTTCACCGTCAAACCTGACTCCTGTAAGTTGTTGTCCTAAGGTCTCTATACAGATGTACACAAAAATACACAAGTACACATGTACACACACATATCACACAAACATGCATACATACATACATACATACATGTAATAAAACGAAAGAGTCTACTGCTGTTTAGAGACAAGAATGAGTGTTGGGAGAAAACAAAGCCAGACTGAACCATTTAGTGAATCAAAGTCAATGGATTAAAGCAGCAGTGCATTCTGGACATATAATGGGAACAATTTCCCACTGTTTGTCATATCTAAATTCATATGACAACTTGAATCAACTCCTCTGAGCTGAGTGATATAGTCAGGGCACAAAGTTCCTCACAGATTCAGCCCAAGTGTCTAGCAGTTTGACAGCTCAACTCTTCACTCGTAGTGTCTGGCTTTCCAGCCTGCTCCAACCCAAGTCTCGTGGTGCAGTGATTTCACCTCTATTTTAGACCTGAGAACTACTCTAGTCCTTCAGCCTAGAATACAGAAGATGCTAACCATGAGAACATATAATGGCACACTAAATACATTGATTCCACTTTTACATATGGGGGAGGAGGGTAATTATTTTTTATTTTGTTTTATGTTGTTGGTTGGTTGGTTTTGGTTTTGGTGTTTTGTTTCGTTTTGTTTTGTTTTGTCTTTCAAGACAGTTTCTCTGTGTAAAAGCCCTGGCTCTTCTGGAACTCTCTTTGTAGACCAGACTGGCCTCAACTCAGGGTGATCCACCTGCCTCTGACTCCCAAGTGCTGGAATTAAAGGCATGTGCCACCATGCCTGGCTTTGGTGGTTATTTACTTATAACCATTGTCTTGCCTTTATTCTGCTTCCAGATTTTAATCCAGTTCCTTTCAAGAGTATAACTATTTAAGAACACCCACCCCCATGCACACACATACACACACAGTTTTCTCAATTCCTGGTCTACACATTCTCCAGGGGATTGGGTATTTTGGGCTTCTCCTATGACCTGAGCCACCCCTCAAACTTGGAATCCACTCAGCAATCCCAAGCATGCACTGGCTGAGGGGACAGTACAATTGAGAAGAGGAAATGAGCAATATATCTCTTGTGATTGTTCTCCTAAGTGCCTATTAAAATTCCCTGCATGCTTCAGGGTAAGATTTGATGCTGTGTCTTTAAAGAGGTGTTTGCAAGGACTGAGACAATGGTTCAGTTGATAAAGTTCTTCCTGTACAAGCATGAGGTCCTGAGTTTGGATCTACAGGGAGATGGATACAGATGGGTTCCTGGAGCCAATCTGTTTGAATTGGTGAGATATACATCTCTTGGGAGCCCCTGTCTCAAAAAAAGAAAAATAATGCACACAGCCACTGAGGAAGACACCACAATCAATCTCTGGCCTCCACTCGTGTGCCCACACCCACATACATTTATGTAACACATAAATTGTACTTAAAATAAAAGTATTCCAGATCCCACTGGCACAGCTAAATGGGAAATGATTTTCCAGTTTTGCTGAGGAAAGATTTTACATTTTCAAAAACATTTTATAGCCTGCCCTATAGTACTTAATCTATAATGTATAATTATCATTTAACTGCATATATTATGCCTCTTACTAGATTATAAATCCCTTAAAGTTGAGAACATGTCTTTTTAAATTTTTGTTTGCTCATTCAACAAGTATTTGAATGATTACTAGACAGAGGGGTGTATATCTTTCTAGTCTTTCATGCCTTATACATAACATCATCCCCTTCTCATTAATAGTTACTGGAGCTATTAAAAACAGTTTACTTTATCAGGCTTTAAAAATAAGGAAATCCAGTCATTTGGACAACATGGATGAACCTGGAGGAGATTATGGTAAGTGAAATCAGCAAAGCACAGAAAAGCCAAAGTTTCTGTGCATATATAAGAAGGAAATGCACGCTTCTTCTTATATGTGAAATTTTGAGTAGTTGAACCTATATAAACAGAGTCAAATGGTTCTTTCCAGGAATCAGGGTGTGAGCAAAATGGAGAGATGTTAAAGGGAACAAACTTTCACTATTAGGTGAATCAGTTCTGCAGTCAGCACAGGGTGGAAACTAGTTAGTGATGTATTAAAACATTGCAAATTGCTAACTGTTCTCACCAATCAGGTTTTTTTTTTAAGTAACTGTATGAGAGGATGGATATGTTAGTCAACTTGATTATGATCATGATTTCACAAAGTATAGCTATATTAAAACAATAGATACATATCTTGAATATATAATTTTTGTTTATTAATTATATCTCATGAAAGCTGGAGAAATGAAGCGAAGCTACTGTTGACTGCCACGGCTGCCACTTCTTTTCTCTACACTAATAGTAAAAATACAAAGAGGCCAAATGAAGAGTAGAATGTGTAAGAAGGGTGTAGAAGATGCTTACATTCAGTTCATCTCCCTCCTCTCTCTTTCAACTTCTTTGTAAGTTTTTAAAAGTTGCTTTGAACTGCTGATATAATCCAAAAGGCTTCAAGATTTTTATAGCCAAATTAGAGGCATACAATTTCTCTTTGCCTGGTCAGATCTTTTCTCTCTGAATATTAAATATATTCACCTTATTTTTCCTTCCCATAAATTTAAGTATAAGTAAAATGATTTATAAAATGATGGTCGGTGGTAGTTTGCCAATATGAGTCACATATTTGAAACACGGTTATAATAGAATTTTTAAGTAATTAAAATTATTTCACGACTAATTAACAACAGCTTAAAACCCCATAAAGCATCCCCACTTAAGCATTTCTATTCATACTCCATCTGCCAAATATTAAGTAGAACAGTACAAAAATAGGAGTGGGAAAGCCATTTTCAATTAGGCTCCCATTTTTACTTATTTAGAGTAAAACCTTAACTCAAATTACTTCTCCTGATGAATAGTATTTAATATAGAAAATGGCTATAAACATTCATTATGAATGCATGGGAAAATAGTTTATTCTGTTTTGTTTCTAAACAGCAAATGGAACTCTCCTGGCTTTAACACTTGTCTAAACAAAGACCAATAGTACTTAGAGAAACATCTGTGTGATGAAAACAGAAGGGAACGATTGGGGAGGGGCTGGAAAGGGAAATATTAGACAAGAGGTAGCAATGGGAGACTGGCTAGTTACAAAGTGCAAGGCTCTGTATCTTTAAAGTGCCATCTTGAAATCCATTATTTCGTACAACTATAAATTAGAAAATATATTTTAAAAGGAAAGAAAACATCTGTCTTTAAAAGTAAAAAAAAAAAACCTCCTGGGGACATATTTAACTATTTTCTAAGCATGACTTCTGATCAGACCCACCCATACATGTATCTTGCAGTCCAGATGGAATGTTGCAATTTTGCAGCATCTCTTGGCATTTATTTAAATATTTGGATGTCTAGATAAAACTTCATCCACAAATCTTAACAACTATTCAAAAAATAAATTTTTCAAGCCATTCTCTTACTAGTTAGTAGTAAGGAGCAAATTCTTACTACTTCAATTCATCCTTCACTACACTGTGTCTTTTGACTTAAAGTCATTCAACAAACATTGATTGAGTTCTGGTCCTATCAACCAGCTGTGCTACAAGTTTAGAATGCTGCAAATGGTATGTCTGTCTCTTCAAGGATAAAACATCTTGGTAAGGAAAATAGAATTTGCTTGGAAGCAATTATAATGTAACACTAGAGAACTGCGCAACAGTGAAATTATTCTAGTAACTTTTTAAGATGAATATCATGATGGAAAAGATAATGAGTAATGTCATTTTTTAAAGATTTATATTTATTTAGTTAGTTAGTTTATACATATGAGTGCACCACCATTTCTCTCTTCAGACACACCAGAAGAGAGCACAAGACAGATGGTTGTGAGCCACCATGTGGTTGCTGGGAATTGAACTCAGGACCTCTGGAAGAGCAGTTGGTGCTTTTAACCACTGAGCCATCTTTCCAGCCCAGTAATGTCATTTTTATCTGCAAAAGATAAAGGAATAACTTCAGGGAGAAGTTATATTTGTTGTAGAATGGGAACTTGGTTAGGATTTCAAATAGCAGTGCTTGGACTGGAAAGATGGATCGGTGGTTAAGGGCACTGGCACCCAAAATCAATTCCCAGCAACCACATGACAGCTCACAATTGCCTCTAACCCCAGTTCCAGGGGATCTGACAGTCTCCTCTGGCCTCCGAGGCACTAGATGTCCAGACATACATACAGACAAAACACCCATATGCAGATATTAATTAATTTAAAAAGCAGTACTATGAGGTATAAGAGAAAGGGAGGAAATACACCATATATAATATATGATCTTTTGCAGAATTTTTAAAATATGTAGCAGGCATTGTAGGCATGTTACCATTTCTCCTTGTAACTCACTCTACACAGTGACTTCAGATGCAGAAGAATTGAAGTTGATTAATAAATTCTCAAGCTTCTTCACTTTTCAAAGCCTGTTCTGCTTTCTGGGCAGGGCTGATCCCAGTTGCCATGTTAAAAGAACCTATTGTTTCATGTCCCTATGTCCCGAATCATATTTCTTGATGTCGCTTCCTAAATAAACTTCTTCACTCAGGTCTGATTTGGGGTTGGGAATATGTACTAAAACACCTACACAACAAGCAATGTTATTTTTGATGTCATTTCACAGATTACTTCAGTACAACAGCATTACTCCCAATTAGCAACTTAGCAAGGTACATGTGACCACTGCTTTTCCCCTTTCTGGAGATTTATGATACACATTAGAAGAAGAATGGTACTGAAGACAGTATGTGCAAAGCTAATTAACATTGTTAATCAACATTGTTAACATTGTTTTTAGAGTTGCACAAATACATTTGGCTTCCTTGTTAAGGTTAGTTTGGGAAGTGCTGAAATCATAACTGACATGTCTCTAACTTTAATGATATTTTATCAATTCTCCTTTCATGGAGATCCATAACCAAATTAAATCATGTGTGTCAGTGTCATAATATTCATTGTTTTAATCCAAAATTTCATTCCATCCAAATATGTTTTACCTTGACCTCTAATGATGACAGCTTGTTTTTTGAATGCCTTATCCTCAGCAATGTTCAATTCTCTTCAAACAATCAGAACACAGTTTTCTATTCATCAAAAGCATTGACATATTTTTATGGTCACCACCTAGATTCAGAGGTGGACTAAAAGTTATTAAAGATTCTTCATAGATATCAGCATAAACACACATCTCTACTGCCTAATTCTCATCACATCAGTGCAAATGCCTCTGAATTCTGTGCAGGACTAGCCCTGGCTCGGTGAGTAGGTGGAAGCTGAAGAGTGTGAAGGACAGATGCCTCGAAGTCTGTATCTCACCACATTGTCACTGTGCCCCAAGTGAAAGCCGCGACTGATGAGGTTACTCAGAAGGAGTAGGAGAAGCAGCCACCACCCTAGCCTCAGTTCCTTTTGCTGTCTCACCGGTGTTCCGGGAGCCAGCTTAGGTCTAATTCGTGTGTGGCATTAGATCAGGAGGAGTCGTAGGAGCCTGTGGTGCCTCACTCTCCATCCCACTTTTTCCTTTACAAAGTTGACCTCCACATCCCCCACAATACAATATGTAGGTAGGTAGGTAGGTAGATTTTTAGAAAAGCAACTTTTAGACTAAAAAAATAATGACTTTTTTACTTTCCAAAAATCAGTGGATAAAATAAGAAAGAAATTATTTCTGAGATTGATATTAGTTATACAAAGATCAAAAGTAGAAAATATTGTGAAATACAATAGAAAGAACTTCAGTGTTTAATCGCAAGTAGAGCTGTCTCAGAATAACTTCCTGACAAAAACCGTCTCAAAAGCTGAAGAATATATGAAGTATTTGGAGTCATTGGAACACAACAACACAGGCAAGACTGTACGAAAAAAACTTTCTAAGGATGGGAAGTAAATTGATGTGAATGCCATGGTTGCTTGGAATTTTTCCTCTAGAACATTTGCTGGCTCATTGTAGTGAGACTAAATAGAGGCCCACTGGCAAACATTGGTCAGAAGCCTGTTGGAAATCTCTCTGGAATTGGGAGGAAAAAAAATTCAACTTTGGTATGACCAAGGAGAAGAGCCCAGAGCTCAGCTGGAATGAGAGAGACAATAAAAAAAAAAAAAACTCTAGAAGGCTGGAGAGATGGCTTCACGGTTAAGAGCACCAACTGCTATTCCAGAGGTCCTGAGTTCAATTGCCAGCAACCGCATGGTGGCTCACAATCATCTGGAATGGGATCCAATGCCCTCTTCTTGTGTGTCTGAAGAGAGCTACAGTGCACTCACACAAAAATAAATAAATAAATCTTCAAAAAAATTAAAAATAAACAAGCAAAAATTCTAATAAAATCTTATTTTGAGATACTCCCCCAATTTCTAAATTATATGCATACTCAAAATGAGAGTAC
Source organism: Grammomys surdaster (assembly GCF_004785775.1). Lineage (NCBI taxonomy): Eukaryota > Metazoa > Chordata > Mammalia > Rodentia > Muridae > Grammomys > Grammomys surdaster. Next base: position 2,839,856 of record NW_021604704.1, read on the forward strand.
CAAAATTCATGGAGAAAGCAGTATTTAAGAGACAAAATAACTAGAAAAATATTTCAGTAGTCTAATGGCACTGGAGAATCAGAGGGTGATAGTCAAGCTCAGAAAGGTATATAAATCTTCAAATGGGGACAATGGAAGTCAAAAGTCCCTAGGAACAAAAATATCCCTTACTAGTAATAACGAACTGTATGGAGATCATCCATGTCAAAAGATAACATCTACCAGCAACTAAAGCAAGGTGCACTTCCAATGTTGTATAATATCCACAATTTTTCATATATAAGCTCTTGTATCTAAACAAAAAATCCTTCATATTGTCAAGAAATATGAACAAATAACTATAATAAATCAAAAGAAAGACCAGACCATAAAAATAGATTTTAAAAAGTGACAAATATTGACAATTCCAAAGGAGAAAACTTAAAATAACCATGAAAATACATTTAAGAAAGCAAAAGGCTTAAGAACAGCACTAAAGAGTTGGTGAGATGGCTCATCGGGTAGAGGTGCTTGTATACAGGCCCAACAGTGCGAGTTCAATCTCCAGATCCCACGAGATGGCACACATCTCCACATACATGTGCTTACAAATAAAACACACACACACACACATGCTCACTTATACAAATAAACATTTAAAACAACAATGATACATAGGTAGGCAGATAGATTCAAAAGAAATTTTATAACTGAAAAGCACTTTTACTGAAATTAAGAATTCAATAGATGTATTTAATAGCAGCAGAGAGATTTTTACAAACTGAAAATATCCACAATTGAAAAGAAGATAAAGATGTAAAAAAACATATGGAACAAAATTAAATAATGTAAGATGTGTGATTAGTTTAATCTTCAATGGAAAAAAATGAGGAATGCAAAACAATTATTAAAGAAATGAAGGCCAATATGGTCAAAGTATCAGTTTAGGAATTCCTATGAACTCTTTATTGGAAACACCAAAAACTTCCAGAGGGGAAAAAGAAACAACACGACCAAAATAGCAATAACAACTGGCTTTTTAGAAGAATCCATTGATGCCAGCAGACGTCTTTAAATTGCTTACCATTATAGAATTCAGTGAAAAATAGAAAACAAAGTAAACATTCTTACAAATAAAAATCAAAGAGCAGGAGAAATGATAAAAGGAATTCTTTAGATGAGAGCAATGCAAAGAACAGAACACAGAACGGCACACACAGCTACGGCTACATCCTTAAGATGTTTTTATTTATTGACAAGAAAAATACTTTCATGCAATATATTTTGATCATATTATTTTTGCTTTCCCCAGCTTCTCCAAGATCCTCATCAGTTCCCTACCCACCTGACTTCATGTTCTCCTTCTCTCAAAATGAATGAATGAATAAACAAAAGAATGGATGAACAAAAAAACCTTAAAAGACGAAGTAAAAGCACACTAAAAACACAGAGTTCGTTTTTGTGTTGGTCCACCATGGCGCCTGCCCTGCAGTGTGGTTGATAGACTCAGTGCATTCCACTGGAGAAAACTGATCTTTTCTTTTCTGGTAGGTATCAATTGCAAATAGCTTGTTTATGAGTAGGACATTATATTCACTTCTCCTTCTCAGTATGGGGGATTTTGTCAAGCTTGGACCTGTGTAGGTTGTATGCATGCTGTCATAGTCTCTGTGAATTCCTGTGTGTTTCAGTCTTGTTGTGTCTGGAAGACACCATCTCCTTGGCATCAATCATGGCCTCTGGCTTTTACAACCTTTCTGTCTCTTCTTCTGTGTAGATCCTTGAGCTGTGAGGGTCACAGTTTGATAAAGACATCCCATTTAGGACTAAGTACTCCAAATTCTCTCACTCTCTGTGCTTTGTTTCAGTTGTGGGTCTCTCTGTGTTAGTCCCTATCTATTGCAAGAAAAAGCCTCTCTGATGAGGGCTGAGTGAGACACTCGTCTATGGGTATAACAATATGTTATTAGGAGTTATAGAACTCATTGTATTGCTGTGTTCCTTTAACTGAATAATAGTAGTAGGCTTCTCCCCTAAGGCCCATCCTTAGTATTTTAAATTTTATTGTAAGAGTAAAAGTATTTAAAGAATTCAATACTTACATTAGTGACGTATCAATGTAGAGAACAAATGGAGTTAAAGAGCTATAAAGTTGTTACATTGTTTGAAAAATGATAACATTCATTTATGGTAAAAGATAATAAGTCATATATATGTTATAATCTGTAAGATGGAAACTAAGATAAAATTTCATTGTGATATATATATATATATATATATATATATATATATATATTCATATTCCATACAATCCACACATTTAAAATGTACAATTCAATGGATTTTAGCATGTTTCATTTGCTAGGATATGGAAATGTTACTGGTTTTTGTATATTTCTTTTTACATGCTTTGCCTTTCCTAAATTCAATTAGTTCTAATAGGAACTAATGTCTTGTGTTGTCTTCAGGGATTGCCACATGTAAACTTTTATAAATAAAGACTTATCAGTCATAGAAGATTTCTTTGTTTGAATGCCTTCATTGGGTTTTGTTTGATTGATTTTGTATTTTTTCTGGCTTACTTGCTCTAGATAAGAATTCTAGTAGTATATGGAGTAGTGGTCAGGCTAAGCATTCCTGTTTTATTCTTCATGCTAGACAAAAAGCTTTTAATTTTCACTACTGTGATATTTATTATCTATGGACTTCTGAGATATGATTTTTATGTTGAAATGTATTCTCTCTATTCCTAGAGTCTGATTTTTTAAATAATATGTGTGTCTGTATATATCAAATTGCATGATCACAGAGCTAGAAGAGTAAACAATTCGTTTAATTGATTATTAGGGGTGCCAAAGGGAGTTTTGGGTGTCCATATCAATAGGAAAGAAAACTTGACATTTTCAAAATTTTTCCACTATTTAAAAATGCATGCGGAATAAATTACATAGAAGGATGCTTATGAATGAAAGTATGACCTTCCAAAAATATCAGTGATGAGGAGCCTAGGCCTATGAGACTTCAGAAAGGTTTATTTTCCTCCAAATGTTTTATTATATTGTTTTAATTTCCTAAGGAAAAAATTAAAGGTATTTCATTATTGGGAACAATAAATGAAAATAACAGTAGAAAGTTAAAGACAGGGAACAGATGAAGAAGCCGAAGCAGACGTAGAAAGCAGGCAATGAAACATCCAGAAACATGACAGGATCATGCTTTTGGATCTTCTTTGACTGGAACCTGTCGGTATAACACCAGTGTCAGGAGCTCCCACATACTCTTTCTCTGTTTTTAACCATTTTCTTTTTTAAAGATTTTTTTATATTTTTCATTTATGCTTTGTAATGCTTTTAAGTTTTTTGGTTTTTGTTCTTTGAGAGTATTCAATAGACATACTAACTTGGAGTGTAAAACATGCAAGCCTCAACCCTAAACAAAGAACTACTGGCAACTAAGAAGTGCTGAGAGTGGGAGATGCAATGTTCCCCAGGGAACACCAATTGGTTATCCTATACCAAATGCTCAATCCAGTAAACATACCCATACGAGTGACATTATATAGACTAAGAAGTTTGTATTTATGTCTTTATGGATATTCAAACACACATATAGCAACAATTAAAGACTTATTTTTATTATTTTTGTGCAAGAGAGAGAGAGAGAGAGAGAGAGAGAGAGAGAGAGAGAGAGAATATATGCATGACATGATGGTGCCTGAGGAGACCAGAAGAGATTAGATTTCCTGGATCTGGAGTTACAGGCAGCGGTGTGTCACCTATTGAAGTGAGTACTAGAATAGATCTTAGGTTCTCTGGAAGAGTAGAAAGTGCTCTTAGCCACTGAGAAACCTCTCCAGCCCTGGTTTTACTGTTTCTTAAGTGACCATCATCTGTATATGAGCCATAGATAACTGACTACTTATCCATGTATATGTAGCATGGACTTCTCTGAGAAGTCAGGTGATGAACTCAGGGAAGAGTAGAGACCTTTAATTTCCCAGCTTCCTTGTGATTCTGCCTGGTATGGACAGGGTAATAGTTTTCTTAGATTTGCTTATTGTTCAAAGTGATATCATGGCTCATTATTCCCAGGTACCAGATTCCACTATCCAGTCCAGCAACTGCTCCCAACTATGTGTCAGTAAAAACAACCCTGCACCAGACAGCACCCACCCAGGCTATAAAACAGGTTTCAGATTTCCACGGTGAATCACATCCTTGAGATGTTAACAAGAGCCTGCTTTTCCCAGACAAATATGGCTTTCCTTGAGGGTGGCACCTTTCATTTTCCACCTACACACCATCCATAAAAGTCCTTTAATCATCTTCAGCTCTATTTGCTTTGAATAAATCTCATTTTCGATTCCTCATGAGCATATGGAATAGGAGTATGTTATTGCTCTCCCTACGCCCCAATAACAACACTCATTTTCTCTTTCCTAATGGCTACTTCCTAGCTTTTTCCGAGCCACTGAAATCCTGTCAGATTAACTGTGTTTTGAAACTCTGCCCATTTTTTCACTATTATCTTGGTTAGGTATCAAATCTTGTAATTGTCTTTGACTCCTCATTTTATGTCACAGCCCACATCCGCTGCACCAGTAAATCTGGTTCTACTTTGCTCAGTAACTAACATTAGTTGTTAGCAAATTCTAAATTAAAGCCACAGTGAGATGCTCTTATCCGTCTAGAATTGCTAAAGTAAATCTATTGTCGATACCAAAAACTGATGAAGCTGCAGAACAACTGGAGCCCTTGTATTATTCTCAAACTGGAAAATGGTAGGAGTTGCTATGGAAGGCAATTTTGAGGTTTCTTATAAAGTTAAATGTGCAAGATATGTATATACATGTAGGTATATTATCTATATTAAGTGCATATTTTACTATGTATATTCTATTCCAATATAGTTATCCAATAATAAAAACTCATATTTCTACAAAAACCTGCAAATGTCTATCCATAATCACAAAATATAGAAACAACCCAAATGCCCTTAAGTTGACAAGTGAAAAAATAAAGTGTGGTATTTCCATAAAATGAAGCTAAAATGAAGCTTAAATCAGCCATAACAAGGAGTTAACCATTTTTTTCCACATTATGAGTAATATCAAATGGATCTTGCTTAGTAGAAGAAGTAAAGTGCGGAAGGTTACACAGTGTACTATCCCATCCATCTATGTGAACTTCTGGAAAAGATGAACCTATAGGGACAGAAAATTAGTCAGTTATTGCCAGTGGTTAGAGCAAAGGAATAGGGGAATGGTATGGCTACAAGAAGGCAAAATGAGGCAAGTTTTACAGTAGTTGAATTATATTATACCATCACTACAATAGTAGTGGTGGTGCTGGTGGTGCTAGTGGAAGAGGAGAAGGAGGAAGAGAAGGAAGAGGAAGTAGAGGGGGAGGAGGAGGAGGAGGAGGAGGAGGGGGAGGAGGAGGAGGAGGAAGATGAATTTGAATATAGGACTTTATTAATACTACTGGTTCAAGCCACATTGACACTGCCCTTGATTCCTACAATGACCTTCTAACTGTTCTCTTGCCTCCACTGTGACCATATCATACCTATGCCTGACAAAATGAAGATAATACTCAATGTTTTTACCATAGCCCCTGAGTCCCTACTTGACCTGGCTCCCAGCACCTCTCTGACATCATCACCAAACAGTCCTCATTCATAAATGCAGCTGCACTTACCTCAAGGACTTTACTTTGTTATTTTCTAGCACCAGGATGTTCTTTACAAAATACCTTTATAGCTTTATTCCCTTGTTCAAAATTCTCAATAGCTGTCCATGGCCTGTAGAATAAAACTTCAGCACCTTGGCATGGCAGTTAAGGCCATTAGTGGGACAGCCTACAGTCATTTCTGTATCCTTGCCTATCATACAATGTGCTCCAACTGCAGGGAACTCTGCCTCTGTATTCTATTCATTTTCCCTAGTATCTGGGTGAATATCTACTAACATGGGTAACCTTTGACTCGGCTCCAGAATTACCTTCAAGTAAAACAGATGACTCCCTCTTCATAGCCCCACCACGCCCTGTCTGTGCCTCTATCTGAGCATGTGTATTAATCAGTCTCTTCAGGTATTTCTTAAGACACATGAAAATTTCAGAAGCACTGGGCCAGCCTGTGTCACAGGTGTTATATCTGATTGTATTTCTCTTTCTGGCTAGACAGAAAAGCCCTCAGGGGGGTTAATCTATCCCCACAGACTGACACATTGTCTGACTCCCAACAGGAAGTCAGTAACTATTAAATGAAAGAGTAACTTCATGGTTGTATGCCCATTCCTCCCTTCTCTTTACTTCCATGTTCCCTTCTTGTACTGGATGACTTTAACTAGAAAGTACAGTGGTGCAGACATCCAGTCATACATATTTGACCAGTGTAACTGGAGCCGGACTGTGCATTCTCTTTCTCTGTTCCTTTCTTGCTAGGCCCTTGCAGATCCCCTTCAGATCTATTCATGGTGTTCTTTATTTAGCTATTTAGCCACAAGACTTAGTCCCTAAAATCGCAATTTCAGCACTATACTCTTTTTTTAATATTTTTTTCAAGATTTATTTATTTATTTTATATATCCACCATCCTTCTCTTCAGACACACTAGAAGAGGGCATCAGACCCCATTGCAGATGGTTGAGAGCCACCATGTGGTTGCTGGGAATTGAACTCAGGACCTCTGGAAGAGCAGTCAGTGCTCTGAACTGCTGAGCCATCTCCAGCCCAGCACTATACTCTTAAGGGCAAAGTCCAGATCTGTACATTTTGAGAACTTCAATATTTTTGTTTGGGAGGTACGGAGGGGGGGAATATGGTATATGTGCACATGTATTTGCAAGTGTTTATACCCATACATTTACATGTGACGGCCAAAGGAGGACATTGGCTATCTTCTTCTACTTCTCTCTTTCTTATTTCCTTGAATCTCTTACTGAACCTGAAGGTCACCATTTAGGCTTACATTGACTGGCCAAGGAGCTCCCTGAATCTGGCCGTAGTCTCTGCCCCACCCCTCTCCACACCCATGCTGAGGCTAAAGGCATAGACAGCCATGCCCAGCATATTTACATGGTTCTGGGGATGTAAACACTGTCGTCTTGCTTGTACAGCCAACTCTCTTACCTACTGAGCTATCTCCCTAGGCCCAATTATAAATTTTTCTATCTAAATCAATTATTTCACTGACTAGATCTCCATCTTTATTTGAAGGAAACCATGCCTGAAGAGTAGAAAATTAGTTAGTTATTAGTTATTAGAAAAGAGTTATAAAATTAGTCATGCTAAGATAGCTTTTTTAACTTGACCCATTTCACAGCCATCCTTTGTGATTAAAGCTTACCATTCTAGGAATTATGACTTCAAACAAAATCTTTACCTAGTTTGGTTTTGAACTAAACTTGTACAGAGAACATTAATCTGAAAAGTCCTTGACCTTCTCCAGTATTTCCTGAAAAACAACATAAATTGTTTCCACCCACCTGCCTTTAGTAGTATCACAGCTTTCCTGGTAGGGATGATATATTGCTGAACAAAGACTCATCATGACTACATCAATCTGAGTAATAGATGGGTGTGGCCCAAGAAGATTTTTTTAACTGGCTGTGACTCATTCCTACACAGTGTACACTAGTTAAGCTTCCACCTACTTTACTTTTTAAAAAAACACACATTTTACACAGAGAGAGGGAGAGACGACAGAGAGAATGAGAGAGAGAGAGAGAGAGAGAGAGAGAGAGAGAGAGAGAGAGAGAGAGAGAGCAAGCGCCTGGGTCACCTGCAGTGTGACTCAGCAGGTTTTTTCCCCAGAAAAATCTTGAAGGAATTAGAAGGCAGTATCTGCAAACTTGGCATATCGAATATTAACTAACAAGCCTTCCACCCCCAATTGCATTTAATCTATTCTTTCCAAGTAAATTACTCCAGCAGATATCAAGTAAGCATGAGGCCAACGGGAAGAAATGGAGAAAGCAGGAAACAAACTAATGCCACCTGACAATTCCATTCTTTCTTCCCCTTTGTATGAGCAATTGTCTAAGCCAGAAAGCTTGACATCTGGGACTCTTCTCTTTCCCTGACTCCCCACACGCAATCAGTGATGAGGTCCTATCATGTCAATCTACCTCTTAGAGATGTCTCTCATCCACACACACCCTTTCCCATTTCCACTATCAACTACCTAGATGTTCTAGATCTTTGACAGTGGAGTTATAAAAGGGATGGTTAGACTGGGGACACAGATTCCCAAATACATTGATGCAATAGTGTAAAATCTGCCCTCATCAAGTCATTCTCTGTATTATGATCAGAGTGATTTTCACAAAATGAAAATCTAATTCTAAGCTTGCCCAGCTTGAAACCTTTTAATGGCTCCCTGTTGCCTTTAGGATGAATGTGGTATCCCTTGGGCTTAAAAGGTCTTATGTGATTGGATTCCTGCTTTTTCTCAATTTATCTCTCACTAGTCAGCCCCTTCACACCTGCGTTCTTGGAATACTGAAGTGGCTTTTCCAATTCCCCCCAAAATGAATTGTTCGCATTGCAGGGATTATACTGTGCACTACTGTTATGTGCAGTTTCCTTGAGTGTGTTTTTCTTCACTAGACAACAAGCATACTAACTGTGCCTGCCTTTGTTATTTCTATGCCCAGTTCGTCTGTAGCACAACACTTGGTACATAGTAGGTACTAAGCAAATGTTGTTTCTTTTTCAACAGGTTTGAGTATATTTCACTATTTATTCATTCTTCCAAAGAAACTGTCCAGGGTCCCTATGCTTTTGCTCCTTTTTTCTCAAGACTGCCTTACTGGGCAGTAAAGCATAGGAAATAGGTAGAACTGAATATAGATAGTTTCATTATTGATGAAGCTAACTTAAAGAAAATCCATTCACCAAGTGCAGCCAAATAGAACAAACAAGACAGATTTAAACCCTCAATGGACAATAGAGGTCTCTACCACAGATGGGAAGAAATTATATACATTCTATGATCATACATTTCAACAAGGGAGTGCATTAAGACCTACCTAAGTAGGACAATCAAATTACTGTCCTCTGAAAGGGCTCAGATGAAAGGTGGGGTGACTCTGCTGGAAATTTTTAAATTCTTGAGCTGAATTAATTTACTTTCATTTATTCTTATTAATAATGTACAACAGTTAAAACTATTAAATTGCCTTTGACTAAAACTACGGCTATATTTATAGTGCATATTATTAATCCATAAGGTTTTAGCTTTAGAGGCTTATGAAATGGGTCAGTAGGTAAAGGTGCTTGCCACCAAGCCTGAAGACCTGAATTTGATCCCTGGGACCCACATGGTGGAAGGAGAATCAGCTCCCATTAGTTGTCCTCTGATGTCCACAGTACTATAACACATATACACCATGTTATAAATAAATAAATATAATTAAAAATTTTTAAATTGGCTGAGCATGGTGGTGTACATATTTATTGCCAGCACAAGGAAGAGAGAGAGAGAGAGAGAGAGAGAGAGAGAGAGAGAGAGAGAGATCTTTGAGTTCAAGGCCAACCTGAACTACACAGCAAGTCCCAGGACTACATAGTGAGACCCTGCCTCAAAATAAAAGATTGTAGCTTTAAATTCTAAACGTTTGGGTGATTGCTTCCATTGTTGTCATTATTTTCTGGCTTGCTTGCATTGTGCTCAAGTACATGACATGCGTGATTTCTACTCCTTGAAATACATTGAAGTTCTCTTTGAGTCGTAATAAAATCAATGTTGTAACAGTGATGTGACTAATTGGAATGAAAACATTCTCTAAAGAAGCAAAATTCAATATATCTTATTAAATTAACTTTCTTAGCTATGTTATTCATATTCTATATCATCTTTTGTTTTCATGTGTTTTGTCCTACAGAGTTTTACCAAAAGGCTCTCGAAGTCATCAGATTTGTGTGAATTTGTCAATAAGTTTCTTACAGTTTCCACTTTATAATGTCAATACTAAGCAATTTGGTGTTTTGACTTTGCCCTTCACAATGCTTTTTGCCTTGAATTCTGCTTTGTCTGGAATTAGCACTGCTATCTCTGCTTTCCTTTTGTTTATGCTTGCAAACAAAGAAAACACTATCGAGAAATCTTTTCATTTTAAGATTCAACATTTATAACAAGGCCTAGTGGTACATAACACACTCAGTAATCAGAGACAGGTGGATCTCTATGAATTATAGGACAGCCTGGTCTACATAGCAAGTTCCAGGCCAACCACACAGTGAGATTGTATCTCAAATTAAAATTCAACATTTCTTGGTTCTAATAAATAATAAATCTAGTCAGTATTGTAATCTTAATCTTAACTTTTTTTCTGAGGCAGGGTTTCTCTACATATCCCAGGCTGTCCTGGACCAAGCTAGCTTCAAATTCAGAGATTCACCTCCCTCTGTTTCCCAAGGGATGGGATTAAAGGCATATGCCACCACCACCTGGCTTCTCAACATTTTCATTTTTAACAAGTAGTGTTTTTATGTATATGGTAGAAGGATATGTGCACATGAGTACAGATGCCTCTGACAGCCAAAAGAAGGTATCAGATAGATCTATTGGATAGTTATGAGCTACCTTCCATGAGTGCTGGGAACCAAACTCAGGATCTCTGTAAGACCCGCAAGTGTTCTTAAGTACTGAGCTATGTCTTCAGCCCCTTACCAGGTACTTTAAACAATTCACTATTTTACCTGGTATCTTTGCTTGTTATCCCTCAGAGTATAAATTGTCTAATGCTCTGAATCAAGTTGGCTATTGCATGAGGTATTAGCCCACCTCCTTAGGTTCCACTCTCCCAGGTCCCACTGCCTTTAGAGCAGTTACCATCCTTACACTTTCCACCCACATTTAGGAGAAAATTATGTTTGTTTTCTGCACTGCTGGGCAGTGGTGGCACACGCCTTTAATCCCAGCACTTGGGAGACAGAGGCAGGCGGATTTCTGAGTTCGAGGCCAGCCTGGTCTACAGAGTGAGTTCCAGGACAGCCAGGGTTACACAGAGAAACTCTGTCTCAAAAAACCAAAAAAAAAAAGAAAAGAAAAGAAAAAGAGAAACATTAGTCAATCTAATTTTCCTCTGGGTATTATTCAATTCATCTTCAGAGAATTCAATTGTGTTAATGTATATTGTTCTCATTCCACTTTTCAGTTCCCAGAAAAATAATCATTTTCAGAAGTTCTGATGCGCTAATGTAGGAACTTATTTGAGCATGGTTTTCTGAAAATCTCAGTCAATAACAACAAAAAACATGGAAAACTGTAATTGTAAGCATATCCCTGTGATAATGGTTCTTCAGGTCGCTTTAACTACAATGAAGTACCACCTATTCTGCTTATATTAACTTACTAACAGTTTGTTGTTGGTCGTGGTGTTGTTGTGGTGGTGGTGGTTGTGGTGGTGGTGGTTGTAAATAATTTTTTAATTCAATTTATGACCTGCTGGTATTTTGTCATCAATTACAGAGGAAAAAAACACATCCTGCAATTTTGATGAAGGAAATTATTTTATATCTCCTTTATTGTTTTGTGGCTCAGGATTAACATATCATCATTTTTCTTTATTAAATTTATGAAGAATTATACTAATAAAAAAGGAAGTGGGGACAGACACTCTTGAACTCTCACAGAATCTTCCCACTGATAAGTAGTTCGCTGCCATGCTTGCTGAGAGTCCAGATCTGATGATTATGAGCTACAGAACAAAAAGGGGAAGAGGCTTGAAATGGTTGCCTTTATCACATTAGTATATTTTTTTTTGATTGTCAACAAAGAACATATAATAGTCCTCTGAAAAAAATGGATTACTCTGAAATGCTTTCCTTGGGATGTGGTATGGCTGTTGCACACATGAACTCAAGCAGTTATGATTACCTACACAAGGCCTGAAAAGATCAATCCAGTCAAAAGTGTTAGCATGAAGTAGTAGGATGGTTCACTTCTCCTCTCCCAAGTTGGGTTCTTTGTACCTAGATCAGGTAGCTTCCTACCACCTCCTGTACATCTAGCTCTAGTGGATCTCATGACTTCTTCCAGTTTCCATGAGCACCCACACACATGCCATACATCCCCACAACACACACACACACACACAAAGTAATATTTAAAAAATAAAGGGAACCTGGAAAGACAACTTAGAAGTTAACAGTACTTGCTGCTTTTCCAGAGGACCTAAGTATGGTTCCTAGCACTTCCTACATTCTCATGAGACTGCTATGAATCATTCTTCCAACACCTTCTTCTGGCCTCTATGGGAGAGAGAGAGAGAGAGAGAGAGAGAGAGAGAGAGAATAGTTTTTAAAATCTAAAATATCTTAGGAGCTATTGCTAGTTAAGGACTGCTGAGGGAAGGCAAGTCACTTGTTCCTGAGTGGACAGCCATTGATGAGTTCTCTATGGTGCATTTGATGATCCTATTCCCATGTGTACTTGGATAGCATGATTCAACAAATCATTTTATTTTAAAGGACATTAACTCAGCACATTGTATTTAGATATTTATTTGTTTATATATGTGTAACAGTAATAAAGAAAAAGAGGCCTTGAATTTGGGAGGGATAGTGTGGAGAGCATAGATGGAATAGAGAGAAGGGGAGAAATAGTATAATTACATTTTAATTAAATTTAATTATAAAAGAATATTAAGTTGGGTGGGACATGTGTCAAGGGGTTAGGGGGAATTGAAGAAAAGGAATAAGGATGAATATGACCAAGAGACAGTGTGTGTGTGTGTGTGTGTGTGTGTATGCAAAATATTTTCAAAGAATAAAAAATTACACTTATAATTGAGTACAATTGTAAGAAATTAGAAACAAAATGTTAGTCTTGATTTTCCTCATTTTGCTACTCTTTGCTTTTCCTGTGTTCACAGATATTTCATTGACAAATTGAGAATTATAGCTAGACACTATCTTTACAAAAATATTGGACCTTCGTTTTGACATGCCACCCCCTCAAAACCTGACTGTGTAGCTCTCATTCACCATGTGTAACTTGAGATGACAAGATTTATTCCCAAAAAGTAATTCACTCTCAAAAGACAAATGAATGACACGTTGGGTGGAGTCAAAAGTGAAGTCATACATATCCACAAAGGAGCCCAACATTGGCACATGGCCAGTTTAAAGACTCAACGGGAACCCAGGAAGTAGTGGTGCTCACCTTTAATTCTAGCACTTCAGAGATAGAAACAGGCAAATCTCTCAGTTTGAGGCCAGCCAGGGCTACACAGAGAAATCCTGACTTAAAAAAAAAAAGGCTCATTAGGAAATGTAAAATGCCATGAAGCACCATGAAAGGAATTGCTCTCATTTGTATGCTAACGTTCTAATATGTTATTAAAAAGTCAACCACATTGCTTTATAGCCATACCTCTGCAGGTGTTTCTTTCCTAGTCAGCTATTGCCTCACTGACTGTCATTAATCAAGCACTTGTACTGCTGTTCTTGGGCCTAATCTTTTCTTTCCTCCTTTCCTTCCCTTTCTTTTGCTTTCCTTTCCTTTCCAAGAAATCTTACTTTTCTGAGTTGCCTAATTGAGTTTGGTATGCCAATAATTAAACTGCTTTTTCTCAACTCCAAACCTGGCTTTATGATGATGGGATTGGTATTCTACAAAGCACATTTTTCTGCCATTCAGCAGCTCTCTATTATGCTCTTGCCAATGCAGGGCCCTGGAGAGGGATGCAAGGTTTCAGGAAGAAAAGTCTTCTTCCTATTAACTTCCTCTTTGCACTTAATCCCAACAGTCGCAACTCCCTCTCTAGCAGAGCAGTGCGGTACAGTTTTCAGTTTTTCCAGTACTTATAAAAGCAGTTTCATTAGGCATCCCCCTGAGGAACAGCAGCACCCTTTCCCAGAGGTCTAAGGTCATACCTGTGAGAACTCTTCTCAGCAGAGAGACACTAGCACGTGGTATCTCTCCCTCTGGTATTTGCACTTCAACCTCATGCGGTTCTTCCTCCAGCCCTCCAAGTTGTTTCCGCTCTCTGGGCCCTAAGGTTGGTAAACATTACCATCTGTGCAGTACATTAGAGTTCATTTTTTAATATTATTTTCTGGAGTATTGCTGTAGATTTAATTGTACCCTCTTCCCAAAAGAATAATGAAATCCTAGTCCAAGTAACTATGACTTCTTGGTTGGTTGGTTGGTTGGTTGGTTGGTTGGTTGGTTGGTTGGTTGATTTGTTTGCAAGCTTGCCTGTTTGATATTAATGGTACTAGTAGTGCTTGTCTGTTTTTTGGTTGCTTGCTCAGTTGATGTTTGAGACAGAATTTTATATCCCAGGCTTGCCTGGAACTCTTTATGTAGCCCAAGCTGATCTAGAATACTCAGAATATTCCTGCTTGTTTCCTGAGTGCTTGGATTACAGGCAAGTGCCACCACACCATACTTAAGACTAGTGAATGTAGCCTTATTTGAAGAGGGTCTCTGCAGATGATCGAGATTAGGTCATTGAGATTATGATTAGCTCATGTCAAAATACCTTAATTATATTTGAGTAATGTCCTTGTAAAAAAAGAAAATTGGGATGTGAGCATGGATCTATATAGAGGGTATACAGTGTGAGGACATGTGGAGAACACCGTCTGCATGCAAGTCAAGAAAAGCTAAGAGAAGAAAGATTCCCACACACTGGCCTCAGAAGGAATCAATGTTGCTGATACCTTTTGAATGGAGAGGGGGACAAACTCCAGAAACATAGCACAGTATAAGCACCCAGTTTATATTATTTGGTTATGGCTGCCTCAGAAACAAAATACAGATGCCAAGTTAACAACTTTGTACCTAGTCAATTTTTTCTTTTGCTTATTGTTTTAAGGTATGTATACATGTTGGTGGAGCACACAGGGTACCTGTGGAAGTTTAGAGGACAACTTGTAGGAGTCCATTCTCTCCTCCCACCATGGGTTCCAGGAATCAAACTCAGGTTGTCAGTCCTTCATGGCATGCTTTTTATCAGCTGAGCCACATCACTGGTCCTTCAAAAAATTAGGAATCTTTCTCTAAAGTACCTAGTTATGTTTCTATGCCCTTCAAAAATATCCACTGAGAGAAAGCCAGGCAGTGTGCTTGTCAAATAACTTGTTTAGAATAGTTTATCTTGGAGGTAACAGTAGGAAAAGTCAGTAGGAAAGACTGGGGTAGGGTAGGAGAGTAATATGGATTGGGCTAATGGCATTAGACCTATGGGCGTACTGGAAACCTTTCAGTGACTATAAAATGTTCCTCAAAATTATCCAACTCAAGCTTGGGGTAAAGGTGAAGTACATTTCCTCCAACTCTTGTCCTCCATGACTTGATGGTACACGTCTGTAATCAGAGCCCTTGGGAGGTGGAGTTAGGAGAAGTTCAAAGCCAGCCTCAGCTATTGCTTGATTGACAACAGCTTGAATTACATGAGTCTCTGTCTCTGTCTCTGTCTCTGTCTCTGTCTCTGTCTCTCTCTCTCTCTCTCTCTCTCTCTCTCTCTCACACACACACACACACACACACACACACACACACACCAAAGCAAACAATGAAAATAAAAAAAAGCTTACAGTTGAGTCCTGACATTTATGTGACTCAACAGTCAGGGGAGGTTTCTTTGTTGAAGTCTCCCGCCCTCATCTTCCTGAAACTCCTGAAGGAAGGCCACAGAACCCCAGCGCTCATACAATTTGACAAGCAGTGATTTACTTTAACCTTCGCATGCTAATGGAGAGAACATTTCTATTCTCACTCAAGGTCTGCAACATAATGCACATGCTATCTAATACTGGCTTTTGCTTTCTTTCTTTTTCTTTCTTTCTTTCTTTTTTTTTTAATTGTCATGATTTAGATCACAATACTTCGGGATGGTTAACTGAGCTTTTATTATAGTGTTATTACTGAAAATAGGATTCAAAAGGCAAATTTATTAGGTTAATATTAAAAGGTATGATGACCCTCCCCACGGAAACTCGTTCTTGCTGGGACTATAGCTCAGTGTGTCTGCCTAAGAGGCATTCTGCTTTAGATTTGATCCACAGTACCCATAAGACAACTCTTTTCAGCCACTTAAAGTAATAGGTCCTTGTTTTTTAAAACTGAGGAAAAGAACAATGTGGAGGACAGAACTTCAGAGTGACCTAGGAGAAAGAACAAGGAAAACACAGACGTAAGAATTTTTAAGAGGCTCTTGAAACAGCTTGAAGCCCAAAGTGAAAAGCAAACTACAGTCAACAAGGGATAAAATTAATCAAGACACAGGAGAGTCAAAAACAACAAGGAAAAAGGCCACAAATGAACATGGAGCAGCAATGTGAAGGAGGAGTGAGACTTAAAGAGACCACATTATTTAGTGTAATTGAGCTGAATCACTAAGAATGACACTTGATTTGTGGGACAGGTTTGGGCCAAGTGGACTTAATAGTTCTCTTGAATGAAACAGTTCTAACTTCTAAAGAGCATAGGCATAGGTGTGGCCAGCAGTTGGGCTCTTTGCTAATTAAATAAAAATAAAAGAAGAAACTGTGCTTTTCATGAAGTTCCTTCCAATGAGTCCTCTGTTAAAAGCAACAGTTAGCAGTCTGCCTTTTCCCAACATTCCTTAGGTAGCTAGTGTCTGTTATGATGAGTCTTTTGGTTCAGCAAGCATCCATTTTAATCTACTGATGCTTGTTTTCTTAACACCAGTTGTTTGTAGAAGACTAAGGCTGTTTTCTATGAGAGTGTTTTGTAGGCTCCTCTGAGGATAACTGGAAACTAGACATAATTCTTACATCTCATCATTTTGTTTTATTTAGTAAACAGTCATAATTTAGGTGGTTTGCAAAATCCCTGCCACAAGTATTAGTGGTAGTTTTCACTATTTAACAGTTTTCTCATAACAATCCGGTATGGTGGAACATATTCCTCATTGCTACTTCAATATGCAGGACTATACTCTGCTTTAGCCAACTGAAAATTATTCCTGGGAAACCCTTTCTCTGAGTCATCTTGCTGCAATAGATTGAAACTTTAATACTTTTGAGAACTATAGTAGTGTTCCTTATAGTACAGAGGGGAACTACAGATAACCCAATTACGAGACTTTCATCAAAACAAAAGGACTCCACAATTTTGATGCTGCTCCATGGAGGAATGACCATGTTTCCCTCCCTCCCTGATTCTTCTCCATCCCTCACAACCTGCATACAATGAGTAATGAAGAACATCATTCCCTTAGTCCTCAAGCAAGAGACTATTCACGGGAATATTCAACAAATGATCTTGCTTCTTCATCCCCTTGCTTCCCTGAGGATGTTATTAAATTCTGTTTCTTCTACTTTTGTAGTGAGAATTTTGTTTTCTTTTTAAAAATACAGAAATATTATAAGAATATGTTTTCATTTTAATCACAGATGTGGGATATGGGGCTGCTCCAGATTGTCTGTAGCTCTAACAGAGGCAGATTTTTGCCAGCTGTAGCTAGTTTCTGTGATTGTCTGGTGTTTGGAATTCTGGGAAATTTTCAGAGGGTACATAAATACTGGAGCCTCAAGAGACTTGCACTTGGTGGTAGGTTGTTGGGGGTCACTGGTTGCTGATTGTTTGTTGACTGGTTGCTGTTAGTCTAGAAGAAGAAGGAATAGATGGAAGAAAAAGAGGAGGAGGAGGAGGAGGAGGAGGAGGAGGAGGAGGAGGAAGGAAGAAGAAGAAGAGGGAGTAGAGGGAGAGGGAGAGGAGAAGGGAGAGGAGAAGGGAGAAGAGGAGGGAGAAGAAGAAGAAGAAGGAGAAGGAGAAGGAGAAGGAGAAGGAGAAGGAGAAGGAGAAGGAGAAGGAGAAGGAGAAGGAGAAGGAGAAGGAGAAGGAGAAGGAGAAGGAGAAGGATTATTTAAATATCCTGACTGTAAAGATCAAACTTGCCCTCAGGGAACTCAACGCCTCTAATTCAGCCACCCCCTTTCTGACCACTGATTTCTGATTTTATTCAGGAATCTTTTTCCTTTCCCCTCTATCCATTTTTCTCTCCTATCTAGTATTAGGGCATTGAAAGGATAGAAGAAAGAAGAACCCAAAGTAGCATCCTGATATCTAACTCGGAACAAAATGTCCTGTGATGGTTTGTTTATATGTCTACTTGACTACACTATAGGCTGCCCAGAGAACTGACAATCATGATTCCTAGGCATCTCAGTGATTGCCTTGCTGTGAGAGAAGAGACTGGTGGGCTGAGTATGGCAGAGGACTACTCCCTAAAGTGAGTGCACAACATTCCAACCACTGTGGGCTTGATGAACACAAAAATGCATAGGAAGAGTGAATTTTCACTCCCTTTGCCTGACTTCTGAGCTGGGCTACCATTTTCCCCTGCCTTCAGCAGTCCCGGTCCTTGGTCACCCACACCCATGCTGTAGTCTACACCATCTGCCTTTTAAGCCTTTGAAATGACGCTATTGGTTTTCCTTAGTCTCCAGCTTGTAGAGAGTATAATATTTCACCCCTATAATCCCATAGGCCAACACACACACACACACACACATCTGATTGCTTTGCAGCATAGAACCATGAACTTACGATTTTGCTGATTCCATCTCTAAAATGCTGGCATTATATGTATATACCACTTTGCTTTGCTTGATAGTATTGTTTGATGACCAAAGGTTTGTTTTTGGTTGGTTGGTTGGTTGGTTGGTTGGTTGTTTTTTCTTGTGGGGGTGTTTGTTTTGTTTTTGTGTATGTATGTCTTTTTGAGATTGGACTTCATTATGTATCCTTGGCTTATCTGGAACTCACTAAGATCAGACTGCCTCTGCCTCCCAAGTGCTAGGATTTAAGGTATGTAGCACCACAAATGGCCTGTGGCTTTTTTAAAAAGAAGTCTGATATATCTGTTTTTCTGTTTAGGCATGTGTTTCTTGGGTGTCATATTTAAGAAATCATCGCCAAATTTGAGAGCATTTAAATTTCTCCTAAACTTCATACATCACATGCATGAACACATGTGTGAACATATACTCACACACATGCACCCACACATACATACCACCCAAAATTCTTAGAACCAAATGAATTGAGGTCTGTTTAATCAAAGTTTTACTTGCTTTGCTTATGTTTTATCATCTTTCTGAATACATGCTAATATATTCATCAATATTAATAGCATAATTATGTTAAACCTATTTATATTTAAGTTGGTAGAAATATAAAATGGGTTTTCTTTTTTAGAAAATAGCTTAAGTATAAAAAGTTGATATTTATTGACCTTCAGTGTTTATTCTAATCATGACACTTTTCCAAGTACTTCATGCATTAACTCCTATACTTAAACTAATAAATATCTTCTGAAAAGAGAGAACAACATGATAATATTTTGTTTTGTGTTGTTTTGTTTTTGTTTTGTTTTGTAACTATGAAGCCAAGGCTAGATTGGATCTTGCCAAGTCTTCAGCTTCCCAAGTCCTTGGATATATACATGTCTAACATTATGACACACACCTTGAAGATGATGAAAGCTGAGGCTCAAAGAAGTTAGTTATCTTAACCAAGGTCACATAGTATGTAGGCTTGCATTATATGCTTCTACTTTTTTCCTTCTAGCCATGTCCTCTCTCCACAAATGCAGGAAATTTTCCTTCTCTACTGACACAGGCTCTGGACAACAGAACGTTTATTAGGTTAACACAAACAGCCATTTTAAGTATGCCTGTGTGGTTTGGATTTTGAAGGAACATACCCTAAGTATTTTCTCAAGAATGAGGAGGTAAAGGCAGACATGGTGGTAGATGCCTATAATCCTAACACTAAGGATCTGAAGCAAGAAGATAATGAATTTGAGACCATCATGGGCTACAGAATGAGACCATGTTTGAAAACCAAACAAAAAAAGCTGAAATAGCTCAGCTGGGAAAGCATTAGACTGAAAACCAAACAAAAACAAGTGTGAAGAGACAATGTAGAACAGACCCAAAACCAAACTGAGTCCTAGAGGTAAGCCCAGACAATCCAGTTCAGCCAATAAAACCACAGTCAACCCAATGGCTTTTGAGTAAGAAAATAAAGGAGGTTTGATAACTGTTAGAAGCATCATTTTAGAAAGTCACAGCTGATACATAGCTGAGACAGGTACAACAGAGTGCAGTCACCACAGCCCGTATTTGATTTGAACTGTTTCGAATCAATTTGCTCCACTGCTCTGAAAGTACTCAGTTCAGAGCCATTTGACCTAGAAAACAAGCTGCCTGGGCTACAAGTATTCCACCTTGAAATCATGTCTGCTATCTAAAAGGGATGATTTGCCTACCCAAAAAGAGAAACCCAAAGCAGAAAGCCTTGAACTTATTTATACACACACTAATGCCACCAGAAATAACTCATGAATGTTACTCTTAAGGGCCACATAGCCTAGTTCAATGAATTCTATAAGCTGACTTGGCCAAATCATGTGTAATTAATATCTTTTCTTAATTTACTAATAATGGCTTTATTTTTTTCTTTAACATGGAATCAGAAACTTGGGTGAGATGGTTTTTCTGGTTTTGCACGAAGGACATGGGAAGTCTTAGTACGTTCCTTTCAAGATTCTTTCTGCCCTCTTCTAGCATCCAAAACAATACTACTAATTGTGTAAATTCCAGTGACAAACATCTCGTTGAGAATGTGTCTCAGACTTGGCTTGTCATTGTGGGCCACATGGGATGATGCTGTCATTCGTACATGGATACCTGTCACACCTGGAGGCCTAGCTCAAGATTCACGGAGTCTTAACTAATAAGTAATGTAATCTATCCATTCACTTAGGAAATATGTATTGAGCATCTGCAGAATGAGGCATTGCAGTAGACAGGGCATGAAATGCCATTTGTTGTTTTTTTCTACACTAGAAACAGGTAACAAAAGAGGACCCTATTGAGCTTGGTGGTACACATCTTAATCCCAGTGTCCTGGAGGCAGAGGCAAGAGAATATATGTGAGTTTGAGAGCAACTAGAGCTACACAGTGAAACCCTGTATCAGAAAAAAAAAAGCACCTTTGACTTCTCTTCCGTGTGAGCCTTGGTTTTGTGTCCCAACCTCCCATCCCCACCCTAGGAATCTTTCTAGTTTTTCTCAGCACTATCCGACTGTCCCTTTGCCTTCTATTCCTACAATGAAGCCTTTTTATGGGCACGCCTTTTCCATACCCCTTAAGCAGTATCATTTGTCCTTTTGCATGTCAATCAAATCTCAATAGCCACTGAAAGGCAGCTGATCTTCCTGACATATATTAATAAGGTGCCACCCTTAGTGGGAATGAAGTTATTGGCAACGTTTGACAGCACATGATGCTACCTCTCCTAGGGTTGTCCAGCCTTCCTTAGCTTCTTATACCTGATCTCTATACTTATAAAATAACTATGTGAACACATGGGTATACACAAAAGCCAGCCTGAATGGCTCTAAACAAACAAGTAGTTTATTTAAGAAAAAAAGCAAACGTATGAATTACACATACTTTGAGATTCTGTGCAGCTCTTTTTAAAGTGAGGCAAGATTATATGAAGTTACAAGGAAATGTAATAGTTAAGTTATTGCTGAGAGTAAAAAGCAAGTCTGTATATGCATGATCCCATTTACAGTAAACATATTATTACTGGGATTTATTTTAGTCATGTCCGGAGAGCTAAGCCCTCCTCATACATTATATTTAATATTCACATTAATTCTGCGTGTTAAGCATTATTATTTCTCTCAACATTGCAAGCAAGGACCCAGAGATAAGCCATTTTCACGGCTAGTGAAGTGTTGGGAAAAGTACTTGGACTCCAAACCCCCCAATTTTCCTTGAGGTATAATTATCCTATGGAGAAAATGAAATAAAAAATAAAAGAAGAAGAAAGCACCATTTCTATCCTCCTTCCCTGCTAATAAGTTGTTAGTCCAAACAGTAGTTTCCTGTTGTGTGGAGCTTGTACCTCTGGTGCTGAGAGAGAGAATTTCCTGGACTGCTTTGGGCAGTCCTCACACCTAACATTAAATAACAGTAAGTCACATAGTGAGAGCATTATGCCATTTTCAATGTTCAATTCTGTTTAATCCTCTGATTACATCACCAGCAAAGTTTGAACTCAGTGTTAGTCTTTAATACTCTCTAACTCTTGCTGATCTCTTTTTCTATTTTCTTTTCATTTATTTCCCTCCTTTTTTTTTTCTATCTATCTACAAAAAGGCAAAGCCAGGCTTTAAGCAAGCAAATGTGTCTCTTTAGCATTCAGGAGCATTGTACTGTTTACATTGTAGTTATGCAAATGCTAATGTCCTGTTTAAAGCAAATGACACAAAACCTTCATTTATTGTCATGATAAAGTATTCCTTCTTTTAAGGTAAAGCAATTAAGAGGTTTTTTCTCCCTTTAAATGTTAATTTAAAGAAAGACTTGGTCAAGTAGTATACAGATATAATAAAAATCAGAATTTATACAAATAAGTGTGAATAAATAATAAAGTATACAGAGTCCAAGCCACAGAGCTGAACTTATCTGTTTTATCAGTTTATGATGATAACATGATAAATATTGTTTTGATATAAATATAATTTGTACATAAAATAGAACATTTCTACTAGTAGTCAGTAAAGAAACCTACTATATATTTAAGATCATAAGAACTTGGCTGGTACAAGATGGCACAGCCAGTAAAGGCTACTACCATGTCTAACAGCCTTAGTTCAATTCCCAAGACACATATAGAAGAAGGAGGGCACCAACTCCTGCAAATTGTCCACACACACATACTTCTCATACACATGCACTTGGGCACACACACAATGTGATTAAACTAAAATAGTTAAAACAAGTTAATTATAATTCTTTTTGAAAGGTCATAATAACGTGACAAATATTGTTTTGATATAAATATAATTTGTACATAAAATAGAACATTTCTACTAGTAGTCAGTAAAGAAACCTACTATATAATTAAGATCATAACGTGCTTATTTGTCACTTAACATCCATCAGGTGTCACTCTACATTTTTCACCATAGGCCTATGACCTATTGGCCAGTAAAATCTCTCTCAATGATTCTAAATGTGTTTTTGTCACACACACACACACACACACACACACACTGATGACAAGATAGGACCATAATCTCCACTTTATAGATGGGGAAACTAACCAGCAGAAAGTTTAAGGAACATGAGTAAGGCCAAGTAGGTTATAAATGACCCTAAAGTTCATGCTATTAATCACTATAATAGTGCATGGTCTCCCACCCACAGAGACCAGAAGAAAGCATCAGATCTCCTGGAACTGGAGTTACAGGAGAATGTGCTGCCTGCCATGTGAGTTCTGGGAAACAAAAGCAGGTCCTCTGTGAGAGTAGAACATGCTCTTAACTGCGGCGCTGTCTCTCCAGCCTGACAGGAGTAAAGAAATCAGCTTGCAGAGATAATCTAAATTATGCATCGTTGGTAGTGATTACTCAGGTACAATGAGCTTAATTGATTACCAGAGAGTCGATTTTTAAAGATGATATAATAACTGCCAATGTTACTTTGTTGTTTGAAGTGTACTCTGGTGGGAATGAGTCAAAAGTTTAAGGTACTTGATTTTCATTTGTTGTGAGAGATGTTTTTAAAATATAAACAAAACTGATGCTCTCCTGTAATTCTGGATTGCCCTAGCTGTCACTTAAAAGGTAAGAGTTTGGTTAACAAATTCATAAAAGGCAATAACTTATTGGGTTTTTTTTCTCCCTCAACCAAAGAGAAAGAAAATAAATTATTTCCACCTCTGGCAATGGAAGTCAGACGAACATCCCTCAAATACCATAAACATGAGGCTACATGCTTGCCTTGTTCCTACTTCCCTAACTCACCATAGGCCAACTTGAAGATCCAGGACTAGTCAGCACATCTCAGGGAGCATATATGGTGGTCACAGAACTTGCAATTCAGCTGCAAGGACCTCCACTGGGTATAATCCTTTCAATGTCCAGCACAGATTTGAGCTGAGGTCAAGCTCACCTCAGGCAGCCCAATCTGATGACTCAGTTGGGCAAAATGATCAGAGATTTGTCCATTTTGTTCAAATGATCACCCTCTGTGTTCCAGAGTTTATGCTTGGGTTGGTTATTTGCTACACAAGTATCACAATCTGTGAGTTATCTCTGGTTAATCATTTTCAACCCCTGTTTACGTTTTTCGAGCTTTATTTCCAAGAAACCCATTGAAATTCTTACTTCATATCCATATTGGCTTTGCAAAGGACCCAATCAACTAACTACATTTTCACTTTTGGCCTGCTGACCTGCCTGAACCTGAACCACCACTTTTCATAAGGATTTCCTAGGTAGGTAAACAATTCAGAGAAGGAGTCTAGTAGCCTCTGCCACTACTGAATTTAAGCCATGACTGATCCAGTATGTTGGAAGTTTACATTGACTGGGACCTCCATGAGAGACAGTTGTGAGCTGTGCTGGATGCAGGCTTGAGCCTGGCCAAATAGCAGTATCTAGCTTCTGTGTCATGCTGGGTTCTCTGGGTTAAAACTAATGAGCCAATTGAAGAGGACTCATATCTTAGTAATTGGAATGGTAGTGTCACAGTCAAAGCCAAAGGCATTGACAAATCTCTAAACCTTGAGATTCCTCCAAGCCTAAGTTGTCCCAGCTGGACAAATGTGATGATTATTTCAAATATATGGCCAAACTTGAGATGCAGCTGGGTTAGTTACAAAGAAGAGCCACTGAAGTGCCTGTCTTGTGTCAAATGCCACCAAGACACTAGAGCCAGGAAGAAAATGGCAAACACTGGCCTCTAGGCACATGCATTCTAGCAGGATTGAGGCAGGAGAAGCCAAATAATAAAATGGTCAAGTAACAGTACACGCTAAATGATTGTGAATGAGAAAACAAATTGAACACAGAAAAGGAGCGGAGATGACTATGGAAACAGGGCTACAGTTTAAAGTGGGGTGTCAAAAGGGCCTGTCTTTATTACAGTAGAAAGTAAGAAAGCAAAGCACACATCTACAGAGAAAAAAAGCATTCCAGGCACAATAACTAGTATTGCAAAGAGCCTGAGATGAGGATAGTATGCTAGAATGTCTTCAACGCATTACTGTGAAGCCATGCAGAGGGATGCAGAGTGGCTTCGAAAGAAACATACATCAGGGCAAGTGTAGAGCACCAGGTCAGGGAGCTATGTAGAAGCAGAGTGTGGAGGGTCCTGAAGGCCACTACAGAAATTTTAACTTCTGTATCAACAAAAGTTAGTAGTCACAGAAGGGTTTGATCAAAACAGTGGTATGTTAGGACTTATTTATTAAATCACTCTGACGTATTTGAGCAGCTTGATGGAAGAGGCTGCTAGAACATAGTTCAAGAGAAAGGAAACAAGCAGGTGTGGTTTGCATGGCAGTGGAGGTGAGACATGATTGAATTTAAAGGCAAGAAAAATAGGATTTGATAATGGTTGTTTGTATATGTGTAGTATAGAAGAGGGCAACTAAAGGTTATTTCAGGAATTCATCCAGAACAACTGGAAAGAGACAATGAACACTGCAGGAGGAACGTGGGGTTTTGTTGTTGTTGTTGTTTTGTTTTTTCTAAAGATCAGAAACTCCATTCAGGACATGCTAAGTATAAGGTATCAATCTCACAATTAAGAAGACCGACTGGGGAGGCAGTGTAACATAAGAAGATTCTCAGGATCTGGAGAGAGGTGGCTTTAGAGCTAACAGCACTCGCTGCTCTTGCAGAGGTCTAGAGTTTGGGTCTCAGCACCCATACTCTTAAGAAAGCTCATAGTCACCTCTTAGGTCCAGATCCAGAAGATCTGGCATCATCCTTTGGCCTGTCCAGGCACATAAGTATATGCACACATGCTCATGTGCACACACACACACACACACACACACACACACACACACAAATACAAACTAATAAAATGAAAAGAAAGTTCAACACCAGCCTGGATTACATAGTGTTCTAGGCTAACCTAGAACAAACTTAGACTCTGTCTT
Organism: Grammomys surdaster; assembly: GCF_004785775.1. NCBI lineage: Eukaryota > Metazoa > Chordata > Mammalia > Rodentia > Muridae > Grammomys > Grammomys surdaster. Next base: position 2,865,798 of record NW_021604704.1, read on the forward strand.
GAGAGCGTGAGAGTGAGAGTAAGAATGAGAGAGAGAGGGAGGGAGGGAGGGAGGGAGGGAGGGAGGGAGGGAGAGAGAGAGAGAGAGAGAGAGAGAGAGAGAGAGAGAGAGAGAGAGAGAGAATCCTCAGGATCTGAACCAATCCAGCACACAGTGTGGCTGAGGCACCAATTCAAAAGATGCCAACCTCTGCCAGAAAGATGCTGTTTTATAAAACATTTCCTCTCCAGGTTTCTTCTTCCAAACCTGGACCTCCTCCAATGTTCCATATTTCAGTAAGTAGCAACCTCTATCCTGAAAACCAAAAGTTGTTATCCTCTCCCTTTATGACCTTTCACATACATCTAAACAATTACTAAATCCTACCTGTTATCTCTCCTCTGTATGTCTTGATTTCATCTACTTGTTATGTCATCACTGATATTTCTTATGTACCTGAACTACTGGCTCAGGCTCCTATCAGGGCTCCTGTGTTCTCTGGCCTTCTTTTCATCTACTCTCAACTGTGGAAAGAGAGGAAAAGTTAACACACATGTTTTTTTCACAGAGGCACTCTGGATCCTACCCTCCAGGAATCCAAAATCTTGGACAGAGTAAAGGTGTTAGAAAGTTCTAAATAGTTGTGTGGCAGTCAAAGTACGCACCATGAGATAGTGGCAAATAATACCTGACACTCCTGAATTTGGTAGTAATTCAACTAATAGTCACCAAATTAGGGGACATTTAGTAAATTGGGTCAGGCATAGTATAAAGGGATAGAATGAATTGTCTGCTTCAACTAGCTAGCAACCTTAGTCTAGAGCAAAGTCTGATTACAGAAAATGTAATATTACTTTGTACATATATAGCATGATATATGATGTCAACCTAGGTCAAGAAGCCATTCATTACCTTTCCATGTGTCAGGCAGACACTCTCTTCTCTGCCCAAATGCTCATTTCCTACCCCAACTAGATTGACTTGTTCATCCTTCAGAATGCACAAAAATCTCAGCCCCGAGTTCAATGGGCTCCACTTACATTAAACTACATGGATTTTACAGCACTCACTGCAATTGGAATTCTATAATCAATCATTTAAGCCACTCTTTAATGTGTGTCTCCTCTGGAATATAAGCTCCTGGGTAGGATGCCCCTTATCTTGTTCACTGTCACATCCCAAGGCCACCCTGCATTGCCCAGTACACATAGGTGCTCAGAAATCCCATGTTGAAATAATAAATGGCTATTAAAATTTTGCAATACTAACCTGGAATTTTTTTCTTTTTCCATATGTACCTTCCATTAGCTAGGCAATTCTCTTGCCTCAAGGGAGATATTTATTTGGCAGTGCAGAAAATTGGAAAGGACTCCAAATTTTCCTACCTTTTTTATCCCAAAAGAGATTTGTAAGTCTATAAGCTTAGGGCTTTTTGAAGAAATATTTCCCTCCAACCAGAAAAAGATTCTGTCATACTGACTGAGCTAAGTGTTGATGATCCTTACAGCAAGGAGATCTGCAGCCTGCTCCCCAGCAATGACCTTGGAGAGGAAGCAACACATTCAACAGGAATGGATGTTACACTGTCAAAGGCAGAATATGTCCAGCATGGAGCAATCACAGAGGATCAGATGAACACTTAACCCCATATAGTATCCTGGGTGTAAAAAAAATCATAGTGTGGAGAATAGTGTTTTAAGGAAGAGAAACCCACAAATGACTGGAGTGATTTAAAAAAAAATGAGATGCGGGTTTCTTGAACTCATGGATATGTGGGTTGGGATTCATTAATGTTGTGTTTGCTTCTATTGATGAATATTTGTAGTTATAGGAACATTTCATTTCCCAACCACATTATACAACTCTGAGTTTTCTGTCTTTGAATCATTTTCTTTTCCAGCAAAGATAATGTGCACCTTTCCCAGTTCAGTTACAGTTTTTCAAATATTCTTTATAGAATCAATGGCACTTTATTTGTTAATTATTGCTTAATTGTTGAATTTTCCTTCTCTGTTGGTACAGCTGTATTTTTTTTTTCATTTGGATGTGACATATTCTGCTAAAGTTACCTGCTGTTGTTTGTGATTCTGGTGGTGATGCTGCCAGCTGGAGAAAGGAAGGCAGCTTGCATGAACTTCTTGCCTTTGATATCTTTAAAGTGGGGCTTGCAATTACTTCTCTTGATTTGAAATTTTACAACACAGTGGGGCTACTCAGATTTCAGGATGCCATCCTGAAGTGTTTTGATGTTTCTACAGCAAAGACTTATTTTATAATCATGACTGCATAAAAGCTCTCCACGTCTTCGCAGCCTTACATGGTTACAAAGGAAGCATACTTCATGAAATACTCATGGAATAAAAGATCTTTTCTTTGGAATTTAGCTAGGCCAATTCTATTGGGTCAATAATCTCTCATGGTAGCCCTTCCCTGTAAAATTGTATTTTGTTATTATAACAGCATTCCAGAGACGTTTGTAAAAATACAAATATGATAGCCCATACCACTTATTTCTAGCATCTTCACATAGAGAGCCAAAAGGGGAGGAACAAAGAACTAAACAGAAATAAAATTGTGAATACTCTGGCCTGTGACTATTTAAGCAATCTGATGAAAACAGGATGATGAAGGACCTGCTTGTCTAGCTTTCCATTTTCCTCATCAAGGCAAGCATGGGATTTATAATGAAAACCAGGTTTGCTGAAAGTATGGCTGTAAGGGCAGAAACATGTTGGTTCAGAGCAGGAAATACTAGGCTGGGAGAGCAGCCATAAGAGCTGCCAGGCCAGTTTGGTTGCTGGCTCATTAGCAAATGATTTAACCTCTTTCTGTGTATGAGTCTTATTTGTGAAATGAAGACACTACCGCCTGTTCTTCATCAAGTGTAAATGGATGCTAGGAGGATTAATTATACAATCCGTTGACTTCCGAAGGGAACAAGTGAGGGATAGAAGTCTATGAACCGGATGTGAATTGGCCCTATCAGAAGAGATTGCTGGTGTTTTGATGCTTTTATTCCCATCAAAAGCTAATTTTTGTCCAGGTATGGTGGCACATACTCATAATCCTAGCACAGAGGAGACTAAAGCTGGAGACTTGCAAGTTTCATGCCAGCCTAAGCTACACATAATGACTCTTTAATATTATGCTCCCCCCATACACACTAATTTTCAAACAACCAATAGCTTTAGAATAAAAATAAGTGCCAGATATAACAGGTCTATATTAAAAGCTCCTAATCAGTTGATGAATTAACAACCTTAAACAGAAACACCATCTAAAAATTTGCTCCCACAACAACCTTTTTGAGCCATCTTAAATTTAAAAAATATGTTGCCCAAGGACACATGCAAACTATATCCTTTCATAGCTCACATATGTAGCTCAATGTAGAATATCCTATGTTCCCCTGAAGAGTCAGAATGCAAAATCATAATTATAAATTTCAAACAAATATTGTACCCTAAAATGATGTTGATTTTTAATAACCATACAAAAACGTCTGCTTATTATATTGTTCTCAGTAAATGTATTTTAATGAATAATAATTGTTTTAATTTTTGTGGTTTAAAGAAAAGGACTAAGATGGCAATTCAAAAAGTTAAGAAGTCTTAGCCAGCACACTTGAAACATTTATAGGATCTATCAATTTTATCTCTCAGATAATTGTTACTATATAATAGCTCATCTTATACCCTTCATAAACTTTCAAATTAAGCTTCTGCACGCTCTCCTGATTCATAATTTTGTTCTTATGGGCATTACTGGTATCTGTTAAAGTCAAGTTACTTAATGGCTTTCCCTTTAGAAAACTCCTGACTAGCTGTTCATCTTATTTAAGATGAACAATTATCTTTATAGGAGATTAAGAATACACTAAACACATGCAATATGAGTGGACAGTAAAGAACCACATCAGAGCATGGAATTCTCAGTCTACTCATTTGAGAGTTAGTTCTACCATTTCATAATAATAGAAGGAAATCATCCTGATCACCAAAAATCTTATCCATGCTTTTAAGGCTAGATTTTGTTGTTAAAAACATAGTTTAGTTGATTACCTAATTAATCAAAAATATCTTAAGAAACAGGGAGGAAAGCACTCTTAGAAGCAGTTGAAGGGGCTAGGAATAGTGGTGAACAGCTGTAGTCCTAGAACAGCTGTAATCCTAGATTTTTTTGTAGAGGCCAAAACCAGACTAAGCTATATGACAAGCTATCATTTCAAAACAACAAGATAGACATTTAATGAATGTAAGACCATAAAAATGAAGAACTATTAAGGTGTCATGTGCTTGAGAATTGGATATGAGGGAGAAAATAAACATTGGATAAATTAATTCATAGTCTAATCGAATAATGCTAGTGATACGTTAAAAGACAGGAAATACCAGTGAGAAGCCTATGGCTGCAGAAGTTGTAAGCTCTAGTTGGGAAGTTGCTGTTGTTTTGGTTGGTTGGTTGGTTGGTTGGTATGGTTTGGTTTGGTTTGGTTTGGTTTGGTTTGGTTTGGTTTGGTTTGGTT
>NW_021604704.1:2870311-2874188 GCF_004785775.1 Grammomys surdaster
TTTGGTTTGGTTTGGTTTGGTTTGGTTTGGTTTGGTTTGGTTTGGTTGGTTTTTTTTGTTTTGTTTTTTGTTTTTGCTAAATGTACATGATGCACTTATCAAATTTCCTTTCAAACAACTGTTTATACCATAATCTAGTGCTGCCATCAACTGTGATCCGAAAAGTTTCTTGTTCTGGAGGTCAGCCATGATGCAAACACTCACAACTGGTCAAAGTATAGAGAATAAATGACAAGTGAATATATAGCCATAAATGAGACATCTATTTCACCCCCTCTGAGCCTGAAGAAATATGGAAAAGCAGCCAGAAAAAAAGTAAGAGCCCTAGAAAGGTGGTAGGGACCTGTGTAGACCATTGATGCCCAGGTGGGACATGGTTATTTCACACCTGAACTCACAGAAACTGTGGCTATCTGCATGAGATCCTCACAGGACTAGGCCTGTCAACAACCTGTCACAAAATTGGAACAGTCTCATGAGGTGGCCCCTCCCCTCCCTGAAGATTTATTCTTAGGTTGATGGGTATGAGAGACATTCTCTTCAATAGTCTACCCACTACTAAGGTCCACATGCCCCTGTAAAAAATTCCTCATCCAGTCCCTTGTAAGCAAATATAATGAAACTCATTGGGGAAAAAAAGAAGTAAAAGTAGAAATGAGGCTGGACATTCCTGCCAGGATACCTGCAGATCTTCATGTCTACCTTATCCCTCCAAGTTCAGTCCCACCATCTCAGCCTCAGCTCTGTAGCAGAACACCTGTTGTAGCCTCTCCCCACTCTCTATCCCCATTCCCAGGGGACTAATCAGATCCTAGTGCATCACTGAGCTTTTTCCCCTCCTGAGGAACTCCTCAGTCCCCATCCTAGCCCATCCCCATGAAGCATCAGCTTCCAATACCTAGAAACACATTTTATCTGGAACCTCCAGTGGCCACAATTAGCAGGATCCCAGAAGAATTTCCTGCCAGGCAACACACAGCCACCACACTCTCCTAAGAACCAGAGAAAGAAACAGAAACCAAGAAACAAAATACCCAGTTAACAGAGACAAGATATCAGTGCCCACAATTACAATTTTTCCAAATCCAGATGCCTAGACACCAACATAAAAACACAATCAATAACAGCCAGGACAATATGTCTCCACTACAGCCCAGCAACCCTCCACAATAGGCCCTGAGTGTTGCAACATAGCTAAAGCACAAGAGAAAGAACTGTAAATAGTCTATATGAATATGATAGAGGTTCTTAAAGGGGAAGCAAATAAATCCCTTAAAGAAATCAGTTAAAACACAAATAGACAGTGGAAGGAAATGAAGAAAACAGTTGAAGAACTGAAAGTAGAATCAGAATCAATCAAGGGATGGATCAATGAACTCAGTTCAATTCCCATAAAAAGACAGACATAATGGATGCAAAAACATGACCCATCCCTCTGCTTCATCTACAAAGCACACTTCAACATCAAGGATGGATATTACCACAGGATAAAAGGATGAAAAAGATATTCCAAGTAAATGGACACCAGAAGCAAGTTGCTGTAGCCATATTAATATCTGACAAAATAGACTGCCTAATTCCAGTGTGCTAGTTTTACTTTTATCTTATTTTATTTTATTATTTAAAAGTATCATAACAAAAGCAACTAATGGAATAGGAGTTTATTTTGGCTTGTGATTCTAGAAGCATAAAAGTCCATCAATGAGTAACAGGCATGATGAGAAAAGCAGGATGCTGAAAGAGACTACATTTGCAACCACAAACACAAAGAGTGAACTGGAAGTGGGATGAGGATATATATATTCTTAAAGTCACACATACCTCCTCCAGCAGGACTAAACCTCTAAAACCTACCCAAATAGTACCAACAACTGGGGACTGAAGTATGCAATGCCCAAGCCTATGAGGGACATTTCTCATTTAAACCAGCACAACAGTCTATTATAAATCAAATTCACACTTATCCAATGTAGTAGCTTAAATGAGATGTCTCCCATGCTCTGAAAAGTTGAATACTTGTTCCCCAATTGATGACTATATGGACAGGCTTTGAGATATGACCTTGCTATGGGGAATATGTCACCTAGGGATGGGCTTTGTGATTTCAAGACTTGTGCCATTAAAAGTTTGGTCTCTCTGCTTCTTGTTTGTTGTTCAAGACACATGCACTCAGCTGCTGCTCCAGCCACCATGTCTGCCTGTTGTCATACTTTTCCATCATGATGGTGATGGAGATGGTGATAGTCGTGGTCATGGTTACAGAGTCATACCTCTGCAACTAAGCACAAAACAAATCCTTCCAGAAAGAAAGAGAGCAGGGAGGGAAGGAAGGAGGGAAGGAAGGAGGGAAGGAAGGAGGGAAGGAAGGAGGGAAGGAAGGAAGGAAGGAAAGAAGGAAGGAAGGAAGGAAGGAAGGAAGGAAGGAAGGAAAGAGGGAAGAGGGAAGGAGGGAGGGAGAGAAGGAAAGAAGGAAAGAAGCTAGTAAGTAAGTAAGAGGAAGAGGATTGATGAAGACAGAGAAAGACTACACAGGGTAACAGGGAATGAACATAACCAACATACTTATGTACCTGTATGAAAGTGCCATAATGAAATCCACTATTATGTACAATTAGTAATTGCTAATAAAATAATTTTATAAAGAAAAATGTCTGCAAATATTACTTTTTGTGTTCTTTGGCCTCTATTCAACCTCATTACTGATTTTATCTCACAACCATGGGATTCATACTGCTTTTCTAGTGCTGTACCACAAGTTACCACAAACCTACTGGCTTATGAAGGAGCATATATTATCTCAAAGTTCTGTACATTAGAAACTTAGCAGGATGTGCTTAGATTTTTCTTTCTAGCATCTCATCAAACTGACATCACAGAGCTAATTGGCTAGAGCTGGAATTTCCTCATTCAGGATGATTGTTTCCTTGTAGTTGAAAGACTTAGACCCTCATTCTCCCCTTAATTGATGACTAGTGACCATGTGTCAGTTTTCTTGAAACTTTCCAAAGGCAGTTTCCATATTTTTTTGCTTTCTCCTGAACCAAACTTTCCTTTCCTGTGAGCAGCCAGGGACCACACTTTGGGCTTCTAATGATCTCACTGGATTAGGTCAACCTACTAAGGCTAATCACTCTTTAAAGTTAACAATGCCACTTAACATCAAATAATAGTGAAAGGGTATTGAGATATATTTACAGCCCTTTCATGTTCTTTAGAAAAAATAATTTAGAAATATCAGCCATGGAGCATCATCTCACAGTTCTACCTACTAGGTATAGATTACAAAACAATTCTAAATAACTCATCATTTCACATTCTTGGAAATTTTGTGCCTATTTTTTAAAATGAGTCAAAATAATAGGGCAAAGAAGGGAAGAAACAATCAGTTATGAGATTCCTACTGTGTGTCAAGACATTACCAGGTAGTTTTAGGCAGAGTCTCTTAATTTTTATGAAGTGTTTGATATAGCGATATCCAGGTTCTCAGATGATAAGTAATTTCAAAGGAGAAAAGCACTTTGTTCAATGACACAGGGATGGAAAGATAGAGCCAAGACACACACCCAAGTCCTTTCCATTCCAATTTCCTTAAAAGAAGTTATTATTCAGTTCAAGATTCACCAGAGTTTTTTAGCAGCACACTATCTCAAAAACAATTTGTAAAACTTGTGTTACTAGGTGTGGTGGCCACCTTCGATCCCAGCACTCAGGAAGCAGAGGCAGGTGGATCTGGATGAACTCAAGGGCAACCTGGTCTACACAGTGAATTCCAGGTCAGCAGGGATATATAGTGAGTGAGATCCTGTCAGAAAGAAAGAAAGAAAGAAAGAAAGAAAGAAAGAAAGAAAGAAAGAAAGAAAGAAAGAAAGAGAAAGAG
>NW_021604704.1:2874588-2890628 GCF_004785775.1 Grammomys surdaster
AGGAAAGGAAAGGAAAGGAAAGGAAAGGGAAAAGGAAAGGAAAGGGAAAAGGATAAGAAAAGAGGTTGAAGCTGTAGCTTGGTTGTATAATTGCATGGCATACAGGTAGTCCTAGGTTTAGAATATCCCCAAAATCACAAAAATAAATAACTAAATATGTATCACTATTTGAAATAATAACCAATTATTTTATATGGTGCTGAGAATAAAGAAAAGTCACTAACTTAAGAAGGACTAGCAGATGAGTAATAAACAGTAAAATGTACAAGTGAGATTCAGATCCAGAGACAGTACACAAAGGGAGTAACTCTGTGAAGGAGAGTTATAGTCCACATCTATTAAAATTGCAAAGCATATTAAGAGTGTTACTTTTGACCTATCATTTATTTCTATAAATGTATTCTAGAGACATATTTTCTAAGGAAAAAAATTAAGTACACAGCTTTTTAGCACTGTATGTAACAGAAAACAATGGAGACATTTTTATTTTCAATCAATAAGGAGCTAGTTAAATAAACCATGACATATGCATGCCATGGAATGCTATAAGTCCATTAAAAAGAATAAGGAGATTCTTTATGCATTAAAATGGGATTATTTCACATTTGTAAGTGGGAAAAATAAAATTACAGAGCAGTATTCATAACACATTACCACTTTTATGGGTAAAGGAAAATATATACTCTCTATATATATGCCTATAATCTGTACGCTAATAAAATACCTTTGGGGATACATACATATATATATTCTCTCCTCCCCTCACACACACACACACACGCACTCACACATACACTCACACACACACTCACACACTGGCATCATACTCATTTCAGGCAGGGGAACTGAGTGAGTCAGAGTTAGAATTGATTAGGAAATTTTCACATGTGTATCTATTTGACTTTTAAAAATAGAATGTATTTACTATACATTATTAAAGAATGTCCTATGTGTATATATTGTATTTGATCCTGTCCACCACCACCCATTCAAATCCTCTCAGACCCTCACCCCTCCAGTATTTCTCCCTCCCAACTCTATTTGACTTTGGAATCATGTGAATATAAAGTATATGTGTGAGAGACTTGCAAGACAAAAGAGCACAAGGGACAGGAAGAAGATGCTCAAGAAACAGGGAGAATATTTGTCAACAAAAATAGAAACAAAATCTGTTTATTTGGCAAGGGACACAGACTTGTTTCTGAGGTTCTTGTTTGAGAACCTCATTAAACCAACATTAAAATTCACAGGGCCAATGAGATCACTCACTGACTGCCAAGCCTGATCCCTGGGACTCACATGGTGGCAAGCTAAAGCTGACTTCTGCAAGTTTTCCTCTGACCTACACACACACACACACACACACACACACACACACAGAGAGAGAGAGAGAGAGGCAAGTATATACATACAGAAAATTGATTAATTAATTAAAATCAATTTTTAAAAATTTGCATCACTGCCTATAAAGTAACAAAATGTAGTAGCAAAGGAAAAAATAAAGGCAAGTGGAAGTCACTAAAAAAGTAAGAAAAAACATTTAGAATTAAGTTACAGCTTTTGGTTCATACCAAGTAGGTAGATTTAATTCATTGTTTTCTACAGAGCATACATCTTTATACTTTTAACTAGAACATAGTAAATAACCATCCTATTTTTCTTTAAGCAACCACATTTTGGAAGCTGAATTGAAGGTAGAGACTGTCACCAAGTTAAGAGAGCCTGGGACAGAATGAATCTCAGCATCGGTCATCATAGCTCACGTGAGCTGTCTAACACCAAGAAAACCAAGTTTATCCTCAAACCTTCAGCAAAACGGTTTTCAAAGACTAGGTTCCCAGACAGCATCTGCATGAAAGGCTTCCAGGATTTACACACGGAAGCTCCTGAAGATCACAGCGGCTTTGATCCTTTTCTCCTTGGAGGCAGCCTAGTGGTGTTAAATGCTACAGGGGGAGAGACAGACAGGAAAGAAACTGTAAGCAGGAAAAAAAAAAAAAAAGAGCAGGCCCAGAAGGTCAGATAAGATGGTTTCTCATCAGCCTGTTTGCTCTATCCTTGAAGGCATTCCTGCTTCCTTTTACAGCGAAGCAACCAGGAGATTTAACTATAGCTGGAGAGTGTCTAGCATGCAAAATGACTCCTTCTGTTCTGCTTGTGCTGTCCCCCCACAACTAGGACCTTCTATTTTGCACTAGAACAAACTACATACCAGATTTGCGTGGCACATCGGTAGCTTCAGGCCTTATTAGATGCTCTAAGTGCCTCCCTCCAGAATTCCCCTATGGCTGCCAGAGCTCTCCTTTTTAAATTTATTTTCCTTTGCAAATAAAAACCTCCCCTCAAGCCGGGCGGTGGTGGCGCACGCCTTTAATCCCAGCACTTGGGAGGCAGAGGCAGGCGGATTTCTGAGTTCGAGAGTTCGAGGCTAGCCTGGTCTACAGAGTGAGTTCCAGGACAGCCAGGGCAACACAGAGAAACCCTGTCTCGAAAAACCAAAAAAAAAAAAAAAAAAAAAAAAACCTCCCCTGTGAGTATGAGGCCAAGAGTGGTTTAGGTATCTTTGCCTCTGAAATTGTATATATGTTTCAGCCACACAATTTCTAACTAATCCATTTTTTAAATGTGTACACACCACACACACACACACACGTATATATACATACATATACACATATATACACACACATATGTATATATACATACACACACACACACACACACACACACACACGCTTCCTCTGCCTCAAAACCTACAGAGGGAATAAATTTAAGTAATTAAAACATGATGGTAAACCTGATCAAGAGCCTGTGACTGATGAGATTATAGGCCCTAAGTGGGAACCTACTCCTACTGCTTTGATAAATGGTCAAGCTGTCAGATTGTCTTTCTAAAGGCCTGTGTTTATACCCACAGATAAAGGATGTGCTCAGCTGTCATCAGAGAATACTTCTTCCTGCAGCAGGCCAGCAGCAGATAATGCAGAAACCCATAACTTGCCTAAGTGCCAAGAATAAGTGAGGATGGAGTTTTTAGCTCTATCTGGAATAGGTATATAACCCCTCCATGGTTCAGGGAACATCACAGAACAATGTAAGAACCAGAGAATGGGGGAAATGTACAGCAAAAGAGGCCATCTAGACAGGAGATAGCTGCTGCATTTATGAATTCACTGCAGCCGTGGTGTGATCCACACATTAGGTCCTCCCAACATTTCATCATGCATTGGAGAGAGACGCCCCTGAGAGACTTTGGGAAGTTAACAATTGTTGTGGGGGTTCATTTTCTTCAGTAGTGTAACCACTGATGAGCTAGCTGATCTTGCTCAAATAAATAATCTCCCACCCATGCTCTGGCAGAAAAAAAAAAAAAAACCTCTACTTAAACTCAGTGGGCTACACACAAAAAGAAGATGGTGAAATTCTGAGGGGCTGGTTGAGAAGGGTTCTAGTTGGAGAGGCATGTGGATGAGAGAGGGGAATAGAGAATGAAAATGACTACCACTTATATAATTATAAAAAATAAATCTGAAAAATTTTCCCGCTTGCATGCTGGTTTTCAAAGGAAATCATTTTGCTGCACAGAGTGTCACTGCACTCTACCTGACAGTCACTACACATAATGGAACGGAGCAAGTTTTGTTGAAATGAATTAACTCAATATATTGTAGCCTTACAGTTCACAGGACTCTGGTAGCTTTATGGAATTCCGTGCTTAATCAATCCACTGGGGACAAAGAAATCTTTTCAGTTTCGTCATTGGATTGATTTAAGTTTAGAGAATCCAATGAAGCCTAAATATTGGTACTCACATTCCTCTGGTGGAATAACACAAAAGAAAAGAGACCGTTTGGGTTATTTAAACACAGCAATCGGGCAAGAGGAGAGAGGGTTATAAAGATATAGATCTGGAGTCTGTGTGTGATAATTATTGCATATTAAAAAGTCCCAGAGAACAAAGGGCACATGTATCTGTCACATCTCAGATGAGAAAGGGAGAAAGCACAACATTCAAATGAGAACAATAACCTTTACACTTCAGGGGAAGAGTCTTTTAAGCCATGAGAGTGTAATATAATTGTGACTGTTTGCCAAGTTTCCTTTAATCATTTAAAGCTAAGACTCCACTGCTTATTATGAATTCTCTGAATTTCAGAGATATGTTGGAAGAAAAAATCATAGCAGTTCACTATCGTTCGTGGATTGTAATTTTCCAAGAGTGTGAAGGAAGCATAGGAGGAAGGCTTATTTATGTGGCAGTTCACCAGAGAAGCCCCTGAGTGCGGATTACCTTAATGGGGCACGGTCGTACATATCTGTTATCCCAGTGTCTTAGTCAGGGTTACTATTCCTTCACAAAACATCATGACCAAGATGCAAGTCAGAGGGGAAGGGGTTTAATCAGCTTACACTTCCACACTGCTGTTCATCACCAAAGGAAGTCAGCACTGGAACTCAAGCAACTCAGGAAGCAGGAGCTGATTCAGAGACCATGGAGGGATACTACTTACTGGCTTGCTTCCCCTGACTTGCTCAGCTTGCTTTCTTATAGAACCCAGGATCACCAGCCCAGGGATGGCACCACCCACAATGGGCCCTCCCACCCTTGATCACTAATTGAGAAAATGCCTTACAGCTGGATCTCATGGAGGCATTTCCTCAAGGGAGGCTCCTTTCTCTGTGATAACTCCAGCTTGTGTCAAGTCGACGCACAAAACCAGCCAATACACCAGCAACTCAAGAGAGTGAGGCAGAAAGGTCTTGAATTCTAGACCAGCCTGAGTTATATAGTGAGATCTTGTCTCAACAACCAAGTGTACGTTAAGTTTTAGATTTGGCCTCCTTCAGAAGCAGGCCCTGAATCAAGGACAGAAGGCCAAATAGTTTATTTGGAAAGTAAACCAAATGCACTCAGTAGCAGAGTGGAAAAATGAGGCAAGAAAGAAGAAAGCACAACGAAACCATCTGTTTTCACCGTGAGCAATTTGAATTCAGTTCCACTAAGGAACCTGGGATGGCCACGAGGCATGCACACGCACCACTCAGAGCTGTTTCTCAAAAGGAACCAGATAGCTAAAGTACACCATGGAATACTGTCACTCATTAGCTAAGCCATATTCCCAGGAAAACATTAATTTATTTGTACTTCCGGCTGGGTCATGAATGATAAAGTAAGCCTTGGAGGCCAGAGAAAACTTTAAGATCAATGTCACTCAGAAGTGGTGAGGGTGACGGGATTTGGTTGAGACACCACAAACAACTGCTACCCTTTCGCTCATGTAGTGTCATTTTCTTCTAAGTCATGACTACATAGGTATTTAGAATATTTTGTTGTGGTGGTTTGTTTTGTTTTGGGGTGTTAGTTTACATTTTGTCTCTGTGTTTTTGCGGCAAAGTCTCACTGTTTAGCTGCTCAAGCTGACCAGAGAATCCCCATGTAGCTCAGGCTATTCTTAAATTCATGGTGTTCCTCCCTCTGTCTCACATATGCTGAGATTGCAGGGTTTTAGTGAGACCATGCTTTACTGAATTTATAATCTCTAATGATGTGACTGCTGGCTTCTAATCCACAGTCACCTGCACGGTGTTGTTATGTGCAGTGCCTAAAATACTGAGTGAATAAATAAACAAGTGACTTTCCCACCCAGTATTATTGTTATAACTTAAAGGAAGCAAAACCCTTTATACATTTCTAAAACTCTTTCCAAGAGGGCTCTCAAAATAGCATCCTCCCAAAATAACATCAAAAAAGCCAAGTACTATGGCCAAAGGTGTGAGAAAATTGCAATTTACACCATTAGTGAGTGTACAAATAAAAAGGCTTCCTGGAGGCCAATCTGTCAATATTCACTGAAGGCTTAAACGTGCACACCTTTGGGCCCAGCAACAGGAGAAAGAGCGCCTAGAAGACCATAGAAAATGTGTTTATTTCAGTTTTAGGACTTTTAATCTACATAGAAATGGGGTTTATTTTTAAGTGAAGTGATTTTATTTTTTGAGCAGTTTTTGGAGATTTATTTTTATTTACATGTATCTGTTTGTGCATGTGAGTCACATGCATTTGTGGAGCTGGAGTATTCTTATCAGCTGAGCCATATCTCCAGCCGCAGACATTTTCCAATGACAGGAAAATGGAACAATACGAACAGAGCATTCCTATACATGCCCTTTCCCGTCCCATTCACCTATCAATGTCTAGCATTAGAATGGTACAAGCATTGAAAGAATGGTACAGTGGGCTGGAGAGATGGCTCAGAGGTTAAGAGCACTGACTGCTCCTCCAGAGGTCCTGAGTTCAATTCCCAGCAACCACATGATGGCTTGCAACCATCTGTAATGGGATCAGATGCCCTCTTCTGGTGTGTCTGAAGACAGCGATAGTGTACTCACATAAAATAAGTAAATCTCTAAATAAAAAAGAATAGTTCTTGTGTTACTATTAGTGAAGCAATCTCAGCACTCTGTTATTTACTGTCATTCCTTTTGTACTACTCGCTCATACACACTTGGTAACATCATGTGATCACCATTACTGTATAACACAGAGCATCCCTTTGAGTTCTTCCACTGCACCCTAACCCCTCTTCCCTTCAGCCTTGGAATGATTGTCCTTTTAGTTGCCATAGTTTGGGCTAAAACATTTCTTTGAATAAACACTTCAGAGAAGCTTGAAAATTATACCATTTACTTTAGCCAAATTTTCCATAATTTTTAAAGTTACTTATCATTTTGCAAATTGATACATTTGTTTTTATGAGTAGGCATCCTCTCTCACAGATCCCTAATGTTATCCCAATTTGCCTCTTCTCACCTTCCTGTCTACAGCCATACCATCTGCAGTGTGTCTGATTTTGTCTGAATGCCCCTATCCCTTGTGGTCTGACATCTTTTGAGCTGCAAAATCCATTGCCTTCATATTGATTTATTGCCTATAAATAGGAAATCAAAGCTTCTGTACTGGCCATGATGCTTAATCATTAGGCAGATATTTTTTTTTCACGGCTTTGAAGTAGGTATCTTCAGGACGTTGCTGATGGGGATGTTGTTTGGTGTGCACCTTGTCTTTTTCTGCTTTTTCTTTCCATTTTCTTCCCAGTCCTAATTGCAGTGAGAAATGATTTCACAGTACCACATCACTCAAGGCCTCTTGACATTGCTAGCAACTTGTTATTTCTCCTCTTCATTGCTTCCTTCAATTCCCCTCAACCTGATTCCTATCCTAAAGCACACTGTTAAAAACAAACAAACAAACAAGGATGCATCATAAGGAAAACCTATAACTAAGAATTCATGCTGCATGCTTCATATTAAAAGGCACTTTGGGGTTTGCCTTCATTTCTACCAACGATAAACATTTCTCTGGGCTTAACAAAGGCACTACTTTAATAGTATATAAAGAGACTGGCAACATCTGATACTATATTAAAATGCTAATATTATCATGTTAGATTATACAGATAACACATAAAGATTATATTGGCTTGCTTAAAGATATTTCAGCATCTCTTTATTACGTTTTTCTTTATTGGTTGTCTAACAACATTTAAAAAAAGCATCACAATAATTTTCATTATCCGACTGTGACAGGAGAGGGGGAAGAAGAGAACAATACTGTGTGGTTTTAGTCCATAACACTCTGTTCGGTTCCACCGGTATTTAGGAAGTGTGCACTATGACTTTAGAAGATGCTAAGAGTCATGAACACAAAGAAAACGAAACCTGGAACTCAGAACCTGTGCTCTAGGCTGGATTTTTCCAAAAGCAGACCTTGGAATGGAATTTGCCAGCAATATCTGTAAGATGAGTGTGAAGGAGTGTGGTACTGGAACAAAGGAGAAATTGCAGCTGCTACTCAGGTCTGCAGGGAACTCTGGGGCAAGAACTGTCAACCTGACCAGCCATAGATTGTGAGCTTCTAGGAAGAAACATGAGAGGGAGGGGGAACTCTCTGTGGCACATGACCTAGTACAAGAGGACTCAATTTAACAGAAGCAGTCATTGAAGGTGTTCACCACCCTTCCTGCTGCTGGTAAATTTGAGTAGTTCATGTTGGTTTCTACCATAGTCTAGTGGGAAGAATATAATTTTATCTCAATGGAAGGGGGAGTGTAATAAATATGTGTTGAGATTACTACAGAAACATAGTGCAGGAACTGAGCAGAGAAGAGACCAAATAAAAACGATACCAATATATAATTGTATAGTTGGATGAGTATAGATAACAGTAATTCATTGTTTATCAATTTTTCAATTAGAAAAAGACTCTTATGCATCATCAACATCACCACCGCCACCATCATGTAAGTATATGAGGGGTTCCACTCATGTGGATGCTAGAGAACAGCTTCTCTCCTTCCATCTTTACATTGATTCCAGGGGTTGAATTCAAGTTGACAGACTTAGCACAGCAATTATCTTTACTGCTGAGCCATCTCAACAACCCAGAAAAAGGGATCTTTTAGTATTTTCACCATAAATAAATGACAAATGTTTCTGGAGATAAATGTGTTTAACCTGATTTAAACACTATGTAATTTATGTACATATTGAAACATCATCATCTGTTATCCCATAAATATGGACCACTTTTGTTTTCTGTATCTGCTAAAAATAAATTCAGTGAAAAAAATAAAATTAGATTTTGAAAGATTTCTAGGGAAGAGTTATTTTTCCCTTTAATAGGAAGTAGAGCTAAGCGCACGATGCAATAAAGAAAAATTTGGATTTTCAGGGCATTCGTTAACTTGAGGCTCTCCAAGAACTCACCTTATTTGATATCTCTCTGGATTAGGGCTTTTATTAACTTAATTATTTTCTTCCATAGCAGACAAACAAGCTCTTCAGAATCATTTAAACATGATGCCAAGAAGAGATGTTCAGTCATACCAAAGGCCAATGTTTTAAGCAGTAGCTTGATGGGCAAATATAGGTCTTAAGTTTTAGTTTTGGTTTTGGCTTTTTTTTTGTTTTGTCAGTTAAGTAAGATATTCCAACTAGTGGATCTGAGGGATTCTGGGGGGATAGCACCAAGGCTGAATTTAGCCATTGAAAGCTTAGCCACTGTTTACTGGTTGCATGATATGAAACATGCAGCTCCAGGGAAAGAGTCAAAGAAGCGACTAAATGCTTCACACTCTTAAAGGGATTTTGCTATCAGGTAGACACAGTCAAACTCAACAACTATTGCCGAAAATATAAAAGGAAAACACCAAAATATGGCAAAGGTGGCTACTTGACACCTATTGTCTCTCATCACTGAAATGTTCAAAATCAACTTCAAAGCTCACATTGTTTGCTTAATAGCATGCAAAGGTCATTGTATTTACACATAGCAATAATTACAGCCAGGGCTTATTCAATAGATAGAAGACCAATACAGTCAAATAAAACTCTGATTAGAAGGGGTTCACACCTCATTTAATGCTTGATTTACTTTTGTGGTGCTGGAATTTGGAATAATACTTGAGTAGGATGTTTTTATTTTATACAAGGCCCACCAATTATGTAGCCAATTCTGATCTCCAGAAAAAGAAAAATACTTACAGTATAAAGCAAGTTTTTGTTCTAAGTCTCTGATAAATCTAGTGGTTACTGTTATCATGAAATCTTAAAACTGTAGACATGTTACTTTTTTTATCTTGTATTTCTATTTAATTAGAAAACTCCACATTTGGCCGGGCGGTGGTGGCGCACGCCTTTAATCCCAGCACTTGGGAGGCAGAGGCAGGCGGATTTCTGAGTTCGAGGCCAGCCTGGTCTACAGAGTGAGTTCCAGGACAGCCAGAACTACACAGAGAAACCCTGTCTTGAAAAAAAAAAAAAGAAAGAAAGAAAAGAAAACTCCACATTCATTGTAGAACATTTGGTAAATACATGATGTTTAATAAAAGCATCTAGATCCAGCTGTAAGGCATTTTCTCAATTAGCAATAAAGGATGGGAAAGCCGATTGTGGGTGGTGCCATCCCTGGGCTGGTAATCCTGGGTTCTTTGTTAAGTTCTATACCCCATTTTTTAGTAGGGTTATTTGGTTGTCTGGAGTCTAATTTCTTGAGTTCTTTGTGTATATTGGATATTAGCCCTCTATCAGATGTAGGATTGGTAAAGATCTTTTCCCAATTTGTTGGTTGCTGTTTTGTCCTATTGACCAGTGTCCTTTGCCTTACAGAAACTTTGCAATTTTATGAAGTCCCATTTGTCAATTGTTGATCTTAGAGCATAAGCCATTGGTGTTCTGTTCAGGAACTTTTCCACTGTGTCCAAGTATTCAAGGTTCTTCCCCACGTTCTCTTCTATTAGTTTCAGTGTATCTGGTTTTATGTGGAGGTCCTTTATCCACTTAGACTTGAGCTTTGTACAAGGGGATAAGAATGGATCGATTTTCATTCTTCTACATGTTGTCCTCCAGTTGAACCAGTACCATTTGTTGAAAATGCTGTCCTTTTTCCTGAGTTCTATAAGAAAACAAGCTGAGCAAGCCAGTAAGCAGCACCCCTCTGTGGCCTCTGCATCAGCTCCTACCTCCTGACCTGCTTGAGTTCCAGTCCTGACTTCCTTTGGTGGTAAACAGCAATGTGGAAGTGTAAGCTGAATAAATCCTTTCCTCTCCCCCCCCCCGACAAAAAATAAAATAAAATAAAATAAATAAAAGCATCTAGAAAGAGTCCTTCCTCATGTTATCTATTAATGATGCCTTTGAATGTATCCTATAATATGTTTTTAAACAGACACTCTTTAAATTTTTATTTTGTTTATCTATTTTATGTATGAGCAAATGCCACTGTGTGTGTGTGTGTGTGTGTGTGTGTGTGTGTGTATCAGAGTGCAACCAAACTAATTTAGGAGTCTTTCTCAATCACACTTTAACTCTGTCCTGTCTACAAGTTGCCCTTTCCATGTAAGGTTACATGTTGACAGGTTCTCTCAGACACGCCGTGGTGGAGTGGGAATTACTCTGCCTACTACAGATTCTTTCCTGTCAGTCTATCCTTAGTACGTCTCACCTTCCCCAAATTAACTCCTCTTGTTCCTATTACCTAAGTATTCTGCTACCATCCTGCTGTATATCAAAATGTTTCTCCAATTAAATGACGAGTAAACAAAAAATGTTGAGTGTAGTGCTAAATTCTGAGCTGTAATGTAACATCCCTGCTAAGAAGTCCATACTCTTTGATGTGTCCTCTCTATGTTTATACTGGGTCGGAGCCCGAGGAAGAATGTTCAGCCGTGGGTTTTTGGTAACTGCTTAGATCTGTGTAGAGAACATATAGCTCATGATTAGGTTCTTACTGCCCTAATCCTTTCTCACTTAAGAAACAAATATTTTTAGCATCCTCGTGTTTTTTGTATCTTTTCTGCATTCCTTTAGTATCTGGTACTTTTGGTATCTGGTAGGAGAAACATTTTTGTAGATATAAGCATTTTTGTAAGGTAGAAGACATGGGGTTGAAGATGACCATATATCTTGTCACAGTAATGAAAAAATAATTAAAATACAACAAATACTGTCATTCTCAGCTAAGAGCACATGACACCTATTTATTTGCCATAAAAATTTAAATGCTGTAAGTAACCTTTTTATGCCTGTAAGTAATGCTATTTTTTTGATCATCGACCATCTTTCCCAATGTGATTTCTAACTTTTTAATTTCCTTTAATACCCTGTTACCAGCTATGTTTGGTAAAGGCACCAACAGGAAACACCATGACAGGTTCAAACTAGAAGAACTGGAAAAGGAATTATTTAAACCAGGGTAAGTTCAGAGAAATCATACCCACAGGCCTGAAGGGATCAGGTAAGGGGAGTAGTTACGAAAAGCTATAGAGCCACACAGGACTAGGGGTATAGTTCAATGATAGAGTGTTTGTTTACCTAGCATTCAAGAGATCCTGAAATTCATCCTCAACACACACATATATGCACATACATGGGGGAGAGGCAGATCTGGTATTTTTTTTTAATATCAGGAGTTTTCTATTGGCCAAACTCAAACAGAAGCTTGAGAGGAGAGGATGATGTCCTACAGTAAACACCAGTTTAATTTCTCAGGACATAGAGCAGGGAGAAAAGGTCAGAGGAAACAAGGGTGAGGGGGACAAATGGAGAGTTCCACACCACTGCATGTAACCATATAGAAGCCCAAACAGTCCTGTCCTGCATTTGTGCTCCCCTTCAGTGTATTCTCCAAACTGCAGCTGCTGTTTTCAACATGCAGGTCTGATTGTGGGAAATTAATACTCAAAACTTAAAAAGAACAAAACCTCTAATGTTGGCATTTTGTCTAGGTTCCGCCCCACACACCTGGCAACAGCTAGGTGTGCCTGCCTGACTCACTATAAAAGGGCCTATTTGCCCCTCTGCTCTCTCTTGACTTTTTGCTCTAGCTCTGTCCTCTTGCCCCTGCTCTGCCTCTTTCCCCACTCCCCTTCCCCCTCCACATGCTCATGGGCAGCCTCTATCTCTCTCTCTCTCTCTCTCTCTCTCTCTCTCTCTCTCTCTCTCTCTCTCTCCACCCCACCTTTCTCTGTTTCTACTCCCTCAACTCCCCTCCCCATGTCCTGAATAAACTCTATACTATACCACAATATCACTGTGTGGCTGGTCCCTCAGGTCCCTCAGGGTGAAGAGATGCATGGACCCGCAGAGGCATCCCCTTCCCCCATACCAACTGCACATCTACCAAACATATTACTTCTCCCTACCTTTTAAAAAAGCACATCTATCATGGCTCAAATCTCATTTAAGGTTTTTTACATTATTACCTTTGTTTCTGCCTACTTTCAATTTCTTTCTTTTTTAATTAAATAGTTTCATGTGAATATATCTTGATCATAGCATTTTCTTTCGTCCAGCTCCTCCTAGAGCCTTCATGCTTTCCTACACACCCAACTTCATGTTCCACTCTCCCTCCCTCCTCTCCTTCCTTCCTTCCTTTTCCCAAACAAAAGACAAATAATGAAAATCAAAACAAATGAACAAACAAAAAAAAAACCACAGTAAAACAAAAAATACAAAAAGAAAAAGCATACAGCAAACATTGACTCTATTTTTGTAGGTCAGCTACTCCTGGCATCCTTCCCCTCAAGTGTAGTTGATATACTCACCTACACCATAGAAGAAAGGTGACTTTTACTTTGCAAGCTGATGTCAATTCTAGAGAGCTTCTTGGTTAGGCGTGGGAGCTCGTTTCCACTTCACTTGCTCAGCGCTGGGATTTTGTTTGACCTGTGCAGGCCTTGTGAATGTGGCCACAGTCTTTTTTGAGTTCACAAGGGCATCCGTCCTTTTGTGTCTGAAAGAAACTTTCCTTGGGGTTGTCCACCACTCTGGATCTTACAATCTTTCTTCCTCTTCTGCATAGATACCGAGCCTTGATGGTAATTAACACAGAGACACAAAATTAAACAGTGTGCAGAGAATGAGAAACATTTGAGTAGTCAGCCCTAAATGGGATGTCATCAGAACACAAGTCTATTGATTTCCAACACTAATCATAATCCCCCAATACTGTAATCCCAAGAGCTGAAATTACAGGAGACCCACATTCCTTAAATTGGAAACCCCGACTCAAAATTACCAAAAGGTTAATATTCCAGATGCTGAAAACACTGAAAGCTAAACTCGTAAAAACAAACACTATAGGAGAAAAATAGAAAATGAATTCTGGGGAAAGGCCTGGGCATATAATACACCAATGATGAGAAATCTAGATGGAAATGTATCATTTCTCTGCACTGGTGTTTATTCCAGCTGATGAAATTACAAGAACTTTTAATAGATCAGAGCTACAGTTACCTAAAAGAAGCCAGTGAAGTTACTGGCCGGTTCTAAAATAACTACATGCACCATAGGACAAGAAGATGCTGAAGGATCTGTGTTGCTGTTTGATCATCTGTGTTGTTGTTGCTGTTGTTGTTATTGTTGTTGTTGTTGTTGTTGTAGGGTTTTGAAAATTGCATTTATTGTGTGCATGCCATATAAATGTCATGGTGATTGGGTGGAGTGGAGGCCAGAGGACAAGTTTCCAGAGTTGGTTCTTGTCTTCTATTCTGAAGGCCTTAAAGCCAAATTCAGGTTGTCAGGCTTGTCATCAAGCCTGCCGAGCCTGTCTCATCAGTATTATTTTTGGTGAGGTTGACCTCGTCAGTATTATTTTGCCAAATCTAGGGTCTATGTATGAGTGTGAAATAAGTTTCCATGCCCAAAACAACATAGAAACATTGCACAAATGATGAGAAAATTTTACTAGCTATGTCCTTTTAAGGATTTCAAAACGAGCAATCCTCAACATAAAATAAACGGGAGTGCGTAATATCCTTCAAGAAGCTATGCTGCAAAGGAAAGGAGCAGCTTTTTACAGTAATACAAGACTTCAGAATCCAGTAGTTGATGGCCATGTATGGGGTCTCATTATATAGTTGCCCATATTCTGTTCTTGCAGTACTACTTCTGTATGTCAAAAATATATCAAAACAACTCATTTGGAGGTTTCGATTTCTTGTTTGGGTTTTTTTTTTTTTGCTGCTAGATTAAATTGTCAATACCGTTATTATTATCATTAGTATTGAACTTGTGGTCTCCTCCCACATTCTGGGATGACAGACACGTGCCACCATGCCTGGCATCTTTATTGTTTGCACTTTCCTTGTTATGGCTTTTCATTTATATATCACTTGCAGTTCTGGAGGTACAAGCTATACAGAGTTTCAGAAATATAATTTATATTATAATTTTAAATAAGTATAATTTATTTTACTGCAAATTTAACTCCACAAAGTACATATCACAACGTTGTCCTGATGAGTAAGCACAAAAGACATATATTCAAATGTTGAAATTCTTCAATAATGAAGAGATATCCTTTTTGCATACTTGCACTAGGAACAGATACAATTCTTGGCTGAGCACTGTGGAATACACTTTTAATACCAGAAAAAGCATGTGGATTTCTGTGAGTTCTAG
This sequence comes from Grammomys surdaster, assembly GCF_004785775.1. NCBI lineage: Eukaryota > Metazoa > Chordata > Mammalia > Rodentia > Muridae > Grammomys > Grammomys surdaster. The sequence goes on from NW_021604704.1 coordinate 2,889,550, forward strand.
GCCAACCTGGTCTCATTGTAATTTCCAGGCCAGCCAGGACTACATATCAAGACCTGTCTCAAACAACAAAAGATAAAGTTCCTTAAGCTAACTATTCTTGAGTTCTGTCCATAAATAGTGAATGAATCATTGTTCCGTTTTTTTTTCTCTTTATCAGTTTTGTCAATATTGTTGGTTTAAAAAAGTGTATAAAAATCTCTTGTGGAAACACACTACTTTGCAAGTTAATTTTAAAATATAATTGTTCATAGAGGAGTTTGAGCACAGCTATCCTGCATTGTAAACAATACTCAACTCCAAAGTCATGGGTTATCAAATGAAAATCTCATGCCAGGCATGAGATACCTCCCTATAACTTGGACCTAAAACAGTACAGGCTATGGCCATTGCTTCTGGTTACCCACCATAAGAACGTAGTAAGATCTTTTTGCTGGAGACACAACAAATTTTGGTGACAAGACAGAAAAATCAAGCTGAAACTAAGGTATACCTTCTTCCCTGCAGACAAGATGTTCCCACTGGTGCAATAGCAACATGAAGGCTCAGAAGATTGAGTTTGAGAACTGCTTCTCCACAGGTTGTAATTCATGCCTGCTACTATAAACCTAGTCAAAGTCCATGGCTTGGGAAGTCACAGGCCTTGGCAGGGGTAGGCATAGGGAAGCAACTACTGTTGTTCTCTTAAACAGACAGGAGATGTTATCAAACTGCCTTCTGAATATTTATAGTTATAGCCATAGATTACTGCTGCTCTGAATATTGGCCAGAGAAGCTTCTTTCTTCATTGGACAGCAGTTAATGCAATTGGTCCAAGAGCTGAGAGTAAATGACTGTTGTGTGCTCAGATCTCAATAGGGCATCTATACTGTGGTAGTAAGAGTGAGAATGGATCTCCCAGGCTCATATGATTGAATGCTTCCCCAGTTGGTGAACTTTTGGGAAAGATTAAGAGTGGCCTTTTTGGAGAAGGTGTGTCACTGAGGCTGAGCTTTGAGACTTCAAAAACCCATGACAGGCCCAGTCTCTTCTCTCCTCTCCTCTCCTCTCCTCTCCTCTCCTCTCCTCTCCTCTCCTCTCCT
>NW_021604704.1:2890728-2905991 GCF_004785775.1 Grammomys surdaster
TCCCCCCCTCTCTTCTTTCTGTGTCTCTGTGTGTGTGTGTCTCTGTCTCGCTCTGTCTCTCTGTCTGTTTCTGTCTCTCTGTCTTTCTCTGTCTCTCTGTCTCTCTCTCTGTCTCTCTCTCTGTCTCTCTCTCTGTCTCTCTCTCTCTCTCGTCTTCTCTTTCTGCAACTTGCAAATCAGATGTGAGCTTTCAGCTACTTCTCTAGTACTATGCCTGCCCGCCTGCCTGATGTTATGCTCTACAGCACATTCGAAACTTTAAGCAAGCTCCCAATCCAATACTTTATAAGTTGACTTGCTCATAGTGTCTCCTCACAGCAACAGAACAGTAATTAAGACATAAAACCCATCTAAACCCATCAAAACTCAGAGCACATTGTAGAGGAAAGGGCAGCAAGAATGTAAGGGCAGAGTTGGAGAGGAGTACTGAGACATGTGATCTCCACTTGAGTTATAGTCCCCTGCCCAACACTTGAGCACAAGAGAAAACCAACAAGAGTAGTCACTAGTCCAGCTGGCAGCACTAATTGGACTCAGTGCAGTGAATTACGAGAGAGAGAGAGAGAGAGAGAGAGAGAGAGAGAGAGAGAGAGAGAGAGAGAGAGAGAGAGGAAGGTGGGGGAATGTGTTGAGAGTATATTGGGAGTTGGAAGTACATCAGATTAAGATATGTTTTTAAAGAGTTTTTATTAATTATTTAATTATTTATTTACATCCCAAATGTTACCCTCCCTCCTGGTGCCCCCTCACAGACTTCTTCCCCATTCCCCCTCCCATTCGCCACTGAGAGGGTGCCCCCCACCGGGGTCTCCCCTTACCCTGGGGCATCAAGTCTCTACAGGATTAGCCATATCCTCTCCCACTGAGATCAGACAAGGCCTCAGTAGTCCTCTGCTACATATGTGCTGGAGGCCTCCAACCAAACCATGTATGCTCTTTGGTTGGTGGCTTAGTCTCTAGGAGCTCCTAGGGGTCCAGGTTAGTTGACACTGTTGGTCTTCCTATGATGGTTACCATCTCCTTCGGCTCCTTCAATCCTTTCCCTAACTTTTCCATAGGAGTCCCCAGTCTCTGTCCAATGGTTGGCTGTGAGTACCTGCATCATCTGTCTCAGTCAGCTGCTGGTAGAGCCTCTCAGAGGCCATACCAGGTTCCTGTCTGCAAGCACAACATAGCACCAGTAATAGTTTCAGGGATTGGTGCCCACAAATGGGATGGCTCCCTGGGTGTGCCCCGGCACTCATCAGCCATTCCTCTGCTCCATTTCCATACCACCACCTGCATTTCTTTTAGATAGGAGCAATTTTGGGTCAAAAGTTTTGTAGCCGAGTTGATGTCCCCATCCCTCCAATGGGGATCCTGTCTGACCACTGGAGATGATCTCTTCCGGTTCCACATACTCACTATTGGGCATTTCAGCTAAGGTCACCCACACTGAGCCCTGGAAGCCTCCCCTATCTCAGGTCTCTGGGACTTTCTAGAAGATTCCCCTCCACACCCACCCCAGCAGCTACAAATTTCCATTCATTCTCCTGGACCTCTGGGCCTCTCTTCTGTCTCCCCCCATACTTGATCCTGTCCCCTTTTTGCCTTTTCCCCTCCCCACTCCCATCCATGTTCCTCCCACCCTCAGCTTCCCATGACCCCCCCCATTCTAAGTGGGATTGAAGCATCCTACTTGGGCATTCCTTCTGGTCTAACATTTTAGGACATGTGGAGTGTATCATGAGTGTTCTGTACTTTTTGGCCAATTTCCACTTATCAGTGAGTGCATACTATGTGTGTTCTTTTGTGACTGAGTTACCTCACTCAGGATGATATTTTCTAGTTCCATCCATTTGCCTAAGAATTTCATGAATTCATTGTTTTTAATAGCTGAGTAGTACTCTATTGTGTAAATGTACCACATTTTCTGTATCCATTCCTCTGTTGAAGGACATCTGGGTTCTTTCCAGCTTCTGACTATTATAAATAAGGCTGCTATGAACATAGTGGAACATGTGTCTTTGTTATATGTTCGAGCATCTTCTGGGTATAAGCCCAGGAGTGGTATAGCTGGGTCCTCAGGTAATGCTATGTCCAATTTTCTGAGGAACTGCCAGACTGATTTCCAGAGTGGTTGTACCAGCTTGCAGTCCCACCAACAATGGAGAAGTGTTCCTCTTTCTCCACATCCTTACCAGCATCTTCTATCACCTGTGATTTTGATCTTAGCCATTTTGACTGGTGTGAGGTGGAATCTCTGGGTTGTTTTGATTGCATTTCCCTGATGACTACGGATATTGAACATTTCTTTAGGTGCTTTTCCACCAAACTGAGTTTCCTCAGTTGAGAATCCTTTGTTTAGCTCCGTACCTCATTTTTAAACTGGGTTATTCGTTTTTTGTTGTTTGTTTGTTTGTTTTTGGAGTCTAACTTCTTGGGTTCTTTATATATTTTGGATATTGGACCTCTATCGGGTGTAGGATTACTGAATATCTTTAGGCTGCTGTTTTGTCCTATTGACAATGTCTTTTGCCTTACAGAAGCTTTTCAGTTTCAAGAGTTCCCAAGAGGCTGATCTTAGAGCCTGAGCCATCAGTGTTCTGTTTAAGAAATTTTCTCCTGTGCTAATTCGTTCAAGGCCGTTTCCCACTTTCTCTTATTAGATTCAGTGTATCTGGTTTTATGTTGAGGTCCTTGATCCATTTCAACTTAAGTTTTTGCAGGATGATAAATATGGATCAATTTGCATTCTTTTACATGCAGAGATCCAGTTAGACCAGCACCATTTATTGAAGGTGCTTTTTCCCCCCATTGTATGGTTTTTCCTTCTTTGTCAAAGATCAAGTGTCCAAAGTTGTGTGGTTTTATTTCTGCATCTTTGATTCTATTCCATTGATCAACCTATCTCTCTCCCTTTACCATTTGACTTTTATTACCATTGCTCTGTAGTACAGCTTGATGTCACGAGTGGTGATTCTTCCAGAAGTTGTTTCATTGTCTTTTTGCTCTAGCTAGAACTTCAAGTTCTATATTGAATAGAAATGAAGAGAGTGGGCAGCCTTGTCTTGTCCCTGATTTTAGTGGAATTGTTTTCCATTTAATTTGATGTTGGCTATGGTTTTCTACATATTGCTTTTATTATGCTTAGGTATGTATTTTTTTTTTCGAGACAAGGTTTCTCTGTGGAGCCCTGGCTGTCGTGGAACTCACTCTGTAGACCAGGCTAACCTCGAACTCAGAAATCCACCTGCCTCTGCCTCCCAAGTGCTGGGATTAAAGGCGTGCGCCACCACCGCCCGGCTAGGTATGTACTTTTAATTCCTGATCTCTCCAAGACTTTCAACATGAAGAGGTGTTATATTTTGTCAAAGGATTTTTCAGCATCTAATGAGATTATCACGTAATTTTTTTCCTTTGAGTTGATTATATAGTGGATGACATTGACATATTTTTATATATTGAACCATCCCTGCACCCCTGGGTTGAAGCCTACTAGATCGTTGTGAATGATGTTTTTGATGTATTCTTGGATTCAGTTTGTGAGAATTTTATTGAGTTTTATTGAGGTTTTTTTTTCCTTCGATGTTCATAAGTGAAATTGGTCTGAAGTTCTGTTTCTTTGTTGTGTCTTTGTGTGGTTTAGATACAAGGTTAACTGTGGCCTCATAGAATGGATTAGGTAGTGTTCTTTCCGTTTCTATTTTGTGAAATAGCTTGAGGAGTCCTAATATTAGCTCCTTTGAAGATCTTGTAGTATTCTGCATTTGAACCATCTGGCCCTGAGCGTTTTTTCTGTTTTCTTTTTTTTTTTTCTTTTTTGGATAGGAGTTTGCTAATGACTGCTTCTACTTCCTTAGAGGTTATGAGACTGTTTAGATAGTTTACCTGATCTTGAGTTAACATCAGTACATGGTATCCGTCTAGAAAATCATACACTTAGTTTAGATATTTTTTTGTCAAGTATATGTTTTTGTAGTAAGATCTGATGATTTTTAAAATTTCCTCAGTTTCTCTTGTTATGTCTCCCTTTTCGTTTCTGATTTTGTTAATTTGGATACTGTCTCTGTGCCCTTTAGTTAGTTCGGCTAGGGTTATATCTATCTTGATGCCTTTCTTAAAGAACCAGCTGTTGGTTTTTTGTTGATCTTTATATTTTTTTTGTTTATAATTGGTTGATTTAAGTCCTGAGTTTGGCTATTTCCTGCTTCTTGGTTGTGTTTGCTTCTTTCTGTTCTAGAGCTTTCAGGTGTGCTGTGAAGTTGCTAGTGTAGGATCTCTCCAATTTCTTTATGAAGGCACTTAGTGCTATGAATTTACCTCTTAACATTGCTTTCATTGTGTCCCATAAGTTTGGGAATGTTGTGTTTTCACTGAATTCTAGAAAGTCTTTGATTTCTTTATTTCTTCCCTGACTGAGTTATCATTGAATAGAGAGTTGTTCAGTTTCCATGAGTATGTTGGATTTCTGTTATTTCTGTTGTTTTTGAAGTCTAAATCCGTGGTGATCTGATAGAATGCAAGGAGTTATTTTATTGGGTATTATAATGGCTATTCCACCTTGTTTCTTGGGACAGTTTGCTCGGAAAACTTTATTCTTGTCCTTTACTCTGTACTAGTGTCTATCTTTGTTGCTGAGTGGCGTCTATCTTTGTGTTTCTTGTATACAGCAGAATAATGGATCCTGTTTATGTATTTACTATGCTAGCCTGTGGTTTTTTTCTATTGGTGAATTGAGTCTATTGATGTTTAGAAATAATAATGACCAATGATTGTTAGTTCCTGATATTTTGTTGTTTGTGGTGATACTATGTATGTGTAATTCTCTTCTTTAGGGTTTGTCATGAGATGATTAATTTCTTGTGTTTTCTTGGGTGTAGTTACCCTCCTTGTGTTGGAGTTTTCCTTCTGGTATCTTCTGTAAGGCTGGATTAGTAGAAAGATATTACAGTTTGGTTTTGTCATGGAATATCTTGGTTTCTCCATCTATGATAATTGAGAATATTTCTGGGAATGGTAGTCTGGGCTGGTGTCTGTGGTCTCTTAGGGTCTGCAAGACATCTGTCCAGGATCTTCTGGCTTTTAGAATCTCTGTTGAGAAGTCTGGTGTAATTCTGATAGGTCTGCCTTTATATATTACTTGGCCTTTTCCCCTTACAGCTTTTAATATTCTTTCTTTGTTCTGTACCTTTAGTGTTTTGATTATTATGTGTCAGGAGGATTTTCTTTTCTGGTCTAATCTATTTGGTGTTCTGTATGGTTTTTTTTTTTTTGTATGTTTGTGGTCATCTCTTTCTTTAGGTTAGAGAAGTCTTCTTCTATGATTTTGTTGAAGATGTTTTCGGGCCATTTGAACTGGAAATCTTCACATTCTTCTATTACTATTCTTCTTAGATTTGGTCTTTATATTGTGTCCCAAATTTCCTGGATGTTTTGGGTTACACGCTTTTTACACTTGTCATTTTCTTTGACCGATGTATCAATATCTTCTTTTGTAGTTCCTGTTCTCTTTCCTAGGTTTTCCATCTTCAGGATTGCGTACATTTTTTATTTCTTTATTGCTTCTATTTCCATTTTTAGGTCTTAGACCATTTTGTTCAATTTCTTCACCTATTTGTATTTTCCTGTATTTCTTAACTTTTTTTTTTTTGGTTTTTCGAGACAGGGTTTCTCTGTGTAGTCCTGGCTGTCCTGGAACTCTATAGACCAGGCTGGCCTCGAACTCAGAAATCCGCCTGCCCCTGCCTCCCAAGTGCTAGGATTAAAGGTATGCACCACCACTGCCTGGTTTTCCTGTATTTCTTTAAAGGATGTATTTGTTTCCTTTTTAAGGGCTTCTACCTATTTGACTGTATTTTCCTGTATTTCTTTAGGGATATTATTTATACCCTCTTTAAAGGCCTCTGTTATCTTGATGAGATGGGATTTAAGGTCAGAACCTTACTCTTTGGGTTTGTTAGGGTATCTAGGGCTTGCTATAGTCAGAGAGCTGACTTCTTATGGTACCAAATTGCACTGACTTCTGTTGGTTGTGTTCTTGCACTTGCCTTTTGGCATCTGGTTTTCTCTGGTGTTAACTGGCCTTGGTGTCCTGGATTGGAGCAGGCCTTCCCAGAAGCAAGTGGAACTGTGTGTCTCTGATTAGAGCAGGCTTCTTGTGCCTCTGGTTAGAGCAGGACTCCTGGGAGACAGGCAGAGCTATGGGGTCTGGAGAGCCTGCCAAACTGCCTGGAGTGCAAGTGGAGGTAAGGACTGGGAAGGACATTGGCCTCAGGCAGGGTGGGACAGATCCCATGTGTGCTGGATTCTGTGGGGTCCCAGCTTGTGTGGGTATTGGTCCAGGAGTCTCACCTGCATCCCTGGTTACAGCAGTCCTCCCAGAACACAGGCAGGGCTGTAGGGTGGGGGAGTGGGCACGTGGATCTGCCACAGGTGCAAGTGGAGGTGCAGAATGGAAGGGCGATGGGCATCTTTTATTATTTATTATTCATTTATTCACCTATTTTATGTATATGAGTGCTCTGTCTTTATGTACACCAGAAGAGAGCATCAGATCACAGATGATATGAGCCACCATGTGGTTGCTGGAAATTAAATCTAGGACCTCTGGAAGAGCAGTCAAGTGCTTTTAACCACTGATTCTCTTTCCAGCCCTCAAGGTATATTGTATACATGAACAAAAACTGCCAAAGAATAAAGATATTTTAAAAAGAAGAAATGAAAGAGGGGGATATATCATTTATCTTACAGAAGTAAAAAAAGATTATAGAAATATGGTAAACAACACTATTAAGAAATTAGAGAACCTAAATGAAATCTAAAAAGACACAAACTCACTCAGGGAAAAAAATAGAAATAGACCTATAACACATAAAAAGACTGGAGTTGTAAACAGAAACATCTGAGATTAGCCCATAGTGGATAGACATGTTATCTTAGTGTTAGGGAGGCAAGGAAAAGGACTATGTGTCTGAGATCAACGTGAGCTACTAGCAAATTCCAATCGAACTTGTGCTACATCAAGTGAGACTGTGCCTCAGCACACACACACACACACACACACACACACACACACACACAAGACCTTAGGTCATCTCTCAAAGTATTTTGGATAGAGATATGCGTTTATACACTCACCCTTTGATCTATTTATGTTTGAATACGGTTTGTCTGCTCATGGCTGTTACACCCGTGCAATCTTCTTATGCCTTGTACTTTCTGTTAATTTAGGTACCGTAACTGAACTCTGCACACGGCCATGAGCTTCTTTCTGTTTGATTCGAGAGCCTTCACTCATAAGTAATCTATATGGCATTTCATATGATAAATCTACTCAAAAATATTCCATTTCCTTAAAATATTTATTCCAGAACATCGTGGATACCAGCATTATTTTTCATGTTTATTATATTGTTTTTACCTGCAACATCTGAATGTTTATGCTTACAAAAATATGTATGGTTTTGTTTCTGATTTTAATGTGCAATACCTATAAAGTATTCTGTCGTGGTGTTTTATGCTTCTCATATTGTTGTTCTTTTAAAATGTAAATAAACATGTTCAATGAAGTTTTAAATTATTTCTTCCAGAATCATGTTTTGGGGATCTTGATTTGGGAGGATTTTAGATATTAGGGATTTTGGGTGTTTGAGAATTTCATAATTGGGAGTTACAATGTTCAGGATTTAGTACCATGGCCCTTTATATATGGCCCTTTTGTGATGTGGGCTTTCCAACATGTAAGCCAAATCTTGACCTAGCCCATGCTTCTTGTGGGGAAGCCAGACCCACTATTGCATCTCTATTTTTCCCCAGGATGTGATGATGTCATCTCTGAGACTTTTTTAGTTGGAAATTCAGTGTTCACTGGGTATGATCCTTTGATAAACTCAGTTCCTCTTACCTAGGCACCAAAATCATGAAAGTTTAATTTGAACAACTTACTTTGAGACTGAATTTGTTTCTTTTCATTTGAACAGGAACTGAAGTGAATGTGGGAAAGAAAATTAGCTTTAAAGCCCACTTTTATAGGCATCAGCTAAAGAAAGCAATCTCTCCATTGCAAAAAAATGTCCTCAGTCTTTTTGTTTCTGAGATCAGTGTTGCCTTCCATCATTGCCTTGCTCCAGCACAGCCTCAGTCCCTAGTCTCCCAAAGGAGAATTTCCTACAAGTCCCTCATAGAGGACAGTAAAACTGTCTCCACGTTCTAGACATAAAAGATGACTTAAGTGGGTACCATTCCCCACTCACTCCTCAACATTTATTCTACCTATTGGTTCAGGAAGGACAAGAATTCATGACTCAGGGCATTTCAGCTTTTAGGCTAGCAGCATTGTGTATTCCTGTCAGTCAAAAGTCAGATCTCAGCCATCCAAGCATGCTGATGTACACTTGTAATTCCAGCATAGGGTAGGTTAAGGTAGGAAGATCACAAATGAGAAGCTACCCTGAGCCATATAATGGAACTTTGTCTCACAAAACAGTCTGGGGCTGGAGAGATGGTTTAGTGGTTAAGAGCCCCAGCTCCTCTTCCAAGAGAGTCAAGTTCAGTTCTGAGACCCTCTGGTACTCTCACACATGACATTCACAGACACACACACACACACACACTCACACACTCACACACACACACATACACCTAAAACAGTCTGATATTAAAATGACCGTAGCAGGACTAGGGGTGGGTCAAATAAGGAGATAAATGCCAGCCTCCACTACACTGTCTCGAACACCAAAACCAAACGAGAGATCATAGTATTAGGTGATATTATTTGTGTATATGAATAAGATTTTGGTGGATTCTGAAGTTATATTTCAAAGGGTTGCTAAGGACCTTAGATGAGATTCTGATATGTATTAAATAGAAGTACAGCTGATGAGGTGAAACCTAAGTCATAAGGGGTGCAGGAAGGTTTAGAGTCGTATTTATGAGAGTCTCAGAAAATTTCAGGTTTAAATGTAGGAAAAAAGTAATGTCACACTTAATCTTATGCATTTTCAGTCCTTAAGTCTATTTCATTGCTATCTTAACATTCTTATCTGAAAATATTTCTCTGTAGAAAGACTGGATTGGGGATTGGAATTGTAGCACAGTGGTAGAATACTTGCTGAGCATGCATCAGATCTTAGGCTCAATTTCTGGTAGGAAAAAAACAAATGAACATTGTCTCTATAAAGATAATCTTCGCAGCAAATGTTAATTGTTCTAAAATTCTTACTCATTGCTAACAAGAGACTTTAAGTAGACTCCATTGTTATTCTGTTTCCCCCCCCCCCATTTTTACTTGTCATTCTATCCCTCCTCAATGCCAGACAATGTAAAGAGCTGTGCATCGATGTACATATTAGTGCTAGCAATACTAGCACTTCAAAGGTCAAGTTAGGAGGGTTTCTAATTGAAGACCTGTCTGGCCTACAAAGTAAGGCTCTATTAAGAAAGAAAAAAGTGAGGCTACAGAGGTGACTCAGGAGTTAAAGCACTGGCTGCTTTTCCAGAGGATACTAGCACCATTTTCAGCACTCAAGTGATGGCTAACAAACTCCATTAACTCCAATTCCAGGGGATCCAATAGCCTCTTCTGGCCTCTATGGATACCAGGCATGAACATGATGCACACACAGACATGTAGACAAAATATCCATGCTCATAAAATAAAATGAAAAAATTAATTATAAGAAATATATCGCCAGGCGGTGGTGGCGCACGCCTTTAATCCCAGCACTTGTGAGGCAGAGGCAGGCGGATTTCTGAGTTCGAGGCCAGCCTGGTCTACAGAGTGAGTTCCAGGACAGCCAGGACTATACAGAGAAACCCTGTCTCGAAAAAAACAAAACAACAACAACAAAAAAAGATAAGGGAATAGACCATTTGCCCAGTCTTTGATCTAATTGAAAAACGTCACATGAAGCCGGGGAGTGGTGGCGCACGCCTTTAATCCTCGCACTCAGGAGGCCGAGGCAGGTAGATCTCTGAGTTCAAGGCCAGCCTGGCCTACAAAGTGAGTCTCAGAACAGCCAGGGCTACAAAGAGAAACCTTGTCTTGAAGGAAGGAAGGGAGGGAGGGAGGGAGGGAGGGAGGGAGGGAGGGAGGGAGGAAGGAAGGAAGGAAGGGAAAAAGGAAGGAAAGAAGGAAGGAGCAAGCAGTTAGAAAAGTTGCATTATCCAAATTTTGCATACAAGTACATTCACCATGCACATGCAGTATCCATAGAGGCCAGAGAGAACAACAGATCCCCCTGGAACTGTAGTTATAGATAGCTGCCACACTGGGAACTGAACCAGGGTCCTCTTCAGCTACAACAACTGCTCTTAACCGCTAAGTCATTTCTCCAACTCCTGTAGCCCCTTTTATATTCTCAAGTCCATTGCCCAAAAGCATTTCTGGAGAGCCAGACCTTCTGGTAATGAAGTCAGAGCCTGCTTGTGCAACCCTGATCTTTATCTATTTCTGAAGAGGATGACAGAAAGGCAGAGCTCCATTCTCCCTTTAATCAAAGTACTATTTGTGCTTGGTCCCACTTAAGCCAGTAGTACTTACTTCTACCCATATCCAAGACTACTCTTGTCCTCCTCAAATTCTTTTTTGTCCTTAAGTACAGTTCTTGTATCACCAAGGTTGTTTGGCCAAACCAGTCCATGTGCATGGCTTAATGTAGTGTCATGGTTGCTTTAGCAGCTTTTTCCCAGCATGTTATAAGACATCCCCCCCCACCCCATGATTGTGCAGTCAGGCATCTGCCTGTTTTCCTTCCTGAGAAAACTGCTTTCCAGCTCACATCCACCAGCTACCATATTTAGGAACCTAAATATGTTCCTCCAACAGGTTTTTAAGGCAGTTGCTCTACTAAAAAATTCTAGACTCTACCTCCACTTTGGTTTAGGGTGTTATCGTCACTGCAGAAGGAAAGGAAAGCTTTTAGAATTGAAATGAAAAGTAAACTGCTATCCTAATTCCACATTTAGATGCATTTCTCTTTGCCCAGAATGGGGATGTGTGTGGAGAGGGGCTGGAAAAATTACAGGAGACAGACAACCTAGACAGCTACTGATAGGCACACTTTATTCCAAATACAGTGCTTTGTGATTTCTCAGACCTTGGTTGCCAAAGCTATCAAGGGGTGGCTTTTGCTGGGTGATAGTGGTGTACACCTTTAATCCCAGCACTCAGGAGGCAGAAGCACCAAGTTCGAGCAGAGCAGACCAACAAGTTCGAGATCAACCTGGCCTACAGAGAGACTTCCAGGACAGCCAATACTACACGGAGAAACGCTGTTTCAAAAAATCCGAAACCAGGGCTGGAGAGATGGCTCAGAGGTTAAGAGCACTGGCTGCTCTTCCAAAATTCTTGAGTTCAATTCCCAGCAACCACATGGTGGCTCACAGCCATCAATGATGAAATCTGGTGCCCTGTTCTGGCTATGCAGGCAAACATGCAGGCAGAACACTGTATACGTAATAAATAAATTTAAAAAAAAAAATCCCAAACCAAAACCAACCAAAAACAAAAAAAAAAAAAAAAAACCACAATAACCAAACAAAACAACAACAAAAAGCCAAAGACAAAAAAAAAAATAATAATAAAAACGATCACACGCACACACGAGGTAGTTTTTCTCCTTTTTTTTTTCCTTTTAAGATCTGGTTATCTGCCGGGCGGTGGTGGCGCACGCCTTTAATCCCAGCACTTGGGAGGCAGAGACAGGAGGATTTCTGAGCTCGAGGCCAGCTTGGTCTACAGAGTGAGTTCCAGGACAGCCAGAACTACACAGAGAAACCCTGTCTCGAAAAATAAAAGCAAAACCAAAAAGATCTGGTTATCTAAGTCGGGTGAAAATGCATACTATAAAATTAAAGGTCAGGAAATGTAATCAAATTTCATCTACAGCCATGTAACGTGGCTGTTCTGAAACTAGAGTTGTCTATAAATGGATTGTAACTGACCCACAATTGTGTGCTGGTCTCATGGTGTAATGGTTAGCACACTGGACTTTGAATCCAGCGATCCGAGTTCGAATCTCGGTGGGACCAATAAAGGTGTTTTTGGATACAGTTGTTGGTGATATGGTTTAAGGCTTTTAAAGGACTGATAAGAACCTTTTTTTAAATAAAAGATTGATTTCATTTTTATTTTATTTACGTTTATGCATATGCGTTTGTCTGTGAAAGTGGTCACGTGTGCTTATGGTGGCCAATAGGGGCGCAGCATCCGCGGTGCTGAAAACTGAACCCTAGACCTACGAAAGGGTGGTAAATAGATTCTCTTAACTGATGAGCCATCTCTCCAGCATACAAGATTTCATTGTGAAGTACTGGTTGGCCTGGAAATCACAGAAATTTTCCTGCCTCTGCCACCTGAGTGCTGACATTAAAGGTATGTACACCCACATCTGGCCAGTTTGCATATCCTCTTTTATCAAAAATCTTTTGAACGTAAAAAAAAATTTCTCTAAGTGATCCTTTATAACTCTACATGGTTATGAATCTTGCAGTTTTAATTTTTTTAATTACTCTTAGGTATGCATATGTGCATGCTGTGTGAGGGAGAGGGTATGTGCGCATGAGTGAATTTTGCTGCAGAGCCCGGAGGTGTGTGGGATCCCCCTGGAGCTGGAGTTACAGGTGACCTTGAAAAACCAGATGTGGATGCTGGGAATCAAACTCAGGTCATCTGGAAGAGCAATACAATTTCTTCACCAGTGAGCCAACTCTCTAGTCCCTTTTTTGAACATTTTTAAATCGACCTGTAAGAGTTTTTGTTATTGAGTTGATTTATAGTTTCGCCTCTTTCCATAGGCTACTTTCTTACGGGACTGGGTTACGTAGTCCAAAGTGGTTTAAAACTGGGAATCTCCTAATTCATCCTCCTTCACTGGGATTACAGCTCTAAGCCACTACACTCAGTTTTACCTTCCAGCACCAAGAATGTTTTTATTTCATTCTAAGCATTCACGTATCCTACCCACAGCAAAGTTCCTAAATAGCAAATTGAGAGCAAACATTTAAAGTAAGACGTTCCTAATGACTTGCCCACGGAAAAAGACATTAGCAAAGAGACTGCTCACGATCAGGAGACATGTAAAATGTGAACCTGTAAAATGTGAAAAGGAGGTTCAAGTATCCGCTAGGATAGCAGGTTGGGAGCACAGAGGCACTGGCCTTACTGATTTGGAGGAACCTAAAAGCAGCTTCCCCATATTGAATGAGCACAATAACAATGCCAATTAAGAAAGGTTCTTGTTTATGAGGGGGAAGCAACATATTTAATACAGGATAGCGGCTCAAGACAAGCAAGTGGGATTGCAGGGAATGACCAAGCCTTGATTCCCCTGAAAAGGCGCTGGCCCCGCCCCAGGGTCATTTGCATACATGCCTGGGCGTACCACAATCCTAGCCCTTCCCCTCTGTTCTCTTTGTCTCCACCTAAAAAAATTTGAACCTTCTGTGTCCTTGGAAATTTTTTCTTTTTTCATTTTTTTCTATGACTACATCCAATGCTGAATTATCCTTGTTTGTTTGTTTGTTTATTTGTTTGTTTGTTTAAGACAGGGTATCATTGTGTAGCCCTCGCTGCCCTACAACTTGCTATTTAGACCAGGCTGGCCTCAAACTCACAGAAATCCACCTGCTACCCACGCCCCGACCCCAGTGTCAGGATTAAAGTCATGCCACACCATACCAGGGCAATTGTATCTTTGAGGAGAAGAAATTTTAAATCTTGATATAGCCTAATTTATCTATTTTTTTACTTTGGTTGCTTTTGCATTTAATATCATGTGTAAGAAATCTTTGCCATATCCGATGTCACAAAGATTTTACTATTTGTTCTACTCCAGAATTTTGTGGTTTTAGATCATACACTTAGGTGTTCGATTCATTTTTCAGTTAAATTTCAATGTAATAATGGAAAGAATCCATTCTTCGCACATAAATATCCCACTTCCCCATCATCATTAATTGAATGATTCTTTCCCTAGTGAGTGGCCTTTGCACTCTTCCTTTTTTATGGTTTATTTTTATTTATGTGTCTGTGTGAATATATGCCAACTTATGTACAGAAACAGAGGCTACAGGTGGGCTTTGGATCCCCTGGAGTTGGAGCTACAGGCTGCTGAGTTGCCTGTCGTGGATGCTGGGAATCAAACTTAGGCTGTCTGGAAAAGTAACAAGCTCACTATATATCTATGGATGACCCTGAATTTCTTCTGATCCTCTGGCCTCCATCTCCTAAATACTGGGATTACAGGCAAGCACTACCAACCACATCCTGTTCATGTACTGCTGGGGATCAAACCATGGCTTGTATTTCCTATTCAAGCACTCTACTCACTGAAGTACACGCCTAGCCCTGGTCCTTGCACCATTATTGAAATAATCATACATTTATCATTGCGATGGCATATGTCTGCTTCCCTCACTAACCATTCTAAGAAGGCAAGAATCTGATTCAAGTAGTTGCCTGCCCACTCCTCTGAGTTTTAAATTGAATATATAGCTTTTGAGGGCTAGCAAGATGGCTTAGTGGCAATGGAACTTTCTGAAGAAGCTTGATACCCCACATTTAACCTCAGGGACCCATTTGGTGGAAGGAGAGAATTCACTCTCACAGCTTTTCCTGTGATCTACACACACAGGCATATGAACACATGCACACACACAAACACACACACACACACATACAGATAAACAAACAGGTGTGGTTGCACACAAAATAAATAAATATAATTTAAAAGTTTTAAATTTTATATTTATTTTTATTTTATATGCATTGGTGTTTTGCCTCCAGGCATGTCTGTGTGAGGGTGTCAGATGTTGGAGTTAGAGACGGTCGTGAGTTGCCATGTGGGGTCTGGGACTTGAACTCAAGTCCTCTGGAAGAACAGTCAGTGGTCTGAACTACTGAGCCATACAAACAAATGTAAAATAAATTTAAAATTTTAAACACATAACTTTTCCTTTACCCTTTTCTATCTCTTCTTTGGACACCAACCAAAATCTTAAGCATGCTTGCCCCACACTCTGGGCAGCTCTTACTGCTTCTCTGAATTCCACCTTCCCACCCCCTCTTCATACTGCTCCTGGCAGACCTCTGTTACTGACCTTGATTCAAAAGGCATAGCTTTCTCTCTTCTGCTTCTCCATCCTCCATCTCCTTCCTCTTGGCAGTTGTTGAGATTTACAATTTGCCTGCCTTGTGGTTTTTCTCTCAAACTCTAATAATGGAGAGAGAGAGAGAGAGAGAGAGAGAGAGAGAGAGAGAGAGAGAGAGAGAGAGAGAGAGA
>NW_021604704.1:2906001-2915647 GCF_004785775.1 Grammomys surdaster
AGAGAGAGAGAGAGAGAGAGAGAGAGAGAGAGAGAGAGAGAGAGAGAATATGAATCAGGTTGATTTAGCTAACTACTATTCAGGTTGCTTTAGCTAACTATTGTACTTTTAATAACTCATATATAATAAAGGCTCAACAATGTTTTGTTCAATGAGCAAATAAGTATTTGGAAATACATACTGCTGCGCCTGACACTTAAAAAGAAAAACTTCAAGAAGCAGAAACTGTCATTGATGTTATTCAGCCCGTTGTACCATTTTCCCAAGGTAAACTCTGCTTACTCTGGTCCCGTCTCTTTCTAGTTATGTGATCTTGGCACATTACTCAACCTCTGTCCAAGTGTCAGTTTTCTCGTCTGTAAGATAAAGAGAAGCATACCTACCTCATAAGGCTGTGGTATGGATGAATGAAATATGTGTTTTCTAGAAACTCCTTCAACAAGTGTTCCTTCAGTTATTTCTTTACAGATCATTAAAGTCTCTCTTTTCCCCTTAGTTTGTTTTAAAAGGTTACTTTCTTACGTATTGTTCCCATTTACAAGACAATTTAAAATCCATAACCAGGGTAAACAGGTTTGAGTGGGAGGAATTTGATTAGGACACAGGAGGTAAAACATCATTGAAAACTTCCTATCAGAACTGAGAACTGTGGCAAACAGTTTGTGTGGTTTTTATCCTTCTTGAACAAATGGAAAATATCTTATAAGTATAGAGCCTGACATTATAGATCATTTCTGAGAGAATAAAGATTTTTTTTTGTTGGGGGGAGGGAAGAAAATTTCCATTTATCTTATGAGAAAGTAAGGAAAGAAAGAAGGCGATTTCTTCTTGAGAGGTCTGCAGATTTTCAGTGCTACAAAAGCCCCCCAGCAATGCTTTGCTTCCCTCAAGCCCTGCAGAGCATTGGTAGGCTCACATTTCATATCGGTGACTTATTAATCACTTGACCTTTTCCACTGTGCACTTAGCATAGTAAATTATACTCATTCCCAGAGAAGCCTGGGTGTCTTACCATGATTCTTTGTAATGTAGCCAGGCCCACGCTTGATACAAGTCACACACTGAGCATGTTGCAACTCATCTCATGTCTTTGCCATGTGTGACAGTTTAATGCCAGCCTAGAAAGAACAAGCTAGGAAATTCAGACAAAAGAAATTAAGATGGGGGGATTTAATTCCCTATGTTTACCTTACAGCTAAGCGGGAAGAAAAACTCCAATATCATATAAGATTTTAATTTGTTTCCCCAGATAAAAGATAACTAATAAATAAATATTTCTTGATTAGTAGAAATAAATCCAATGGCCTTTATGTTTATCACTGCTTCCTTTGACAGCTTTCCAGTTAGGATGCTGTTGACCCTCTCCTCTGTAAAAAAAAAAAAAAAACCTCCATCTTTCTGTTATGTAACTCCATGTTTGAGAATTCAGTCATTTTATTTCTTTAGGTTTTTAACTCTAGTTCTAAGTATAAAATAATTCTCCGACTCAATTTAAGAAATAGTGCAATGGTCATTCAGAATGCCACATCCCTCTGGTCTCAGCTCTCTGGAGGCTGAAGCAGGTGGACCATGAATTCAAGCCAGCCTGGGCTATACATAGTAAGCCTTACACTGTTTCAAACATCAGAGATGTGGACTAGGTGAGAGTGTGGCTCAGTAGCAGACTGATTGCTTAGCATTCATAAGGCATTGGATTCCTTGTCCAGTATTGCCAAACACACACACACAGAGACACACAGACACAGACAGACAGACAGACAGACAGACAGACACACACACACACACACACACACACACACACACACACACATACTTTTCTACTTACAACGGGATGATGTCCCTATAAACTTTTCATAAGTTGAAAGTACTCTAAGCATAAATGCATTTAATATGCTATGTCCTGCTCATTCCAGCTTAGCATCACAGCACACTGGAGAGCACTGGTTGCTTCGTGATCATGAGGCTGACTAGGAGCTGCTATTGCTGCTGCTACTGCTACTGCTGCTGCTGCTGGTGTCCATCATCACTAGAGAAGATCAGACCATATAGAGCTATCCTGGGTAAAGATCCAAATTCAAAACCCAATGTATGATTTCTACTGAATTCATCCCAATTTTGGACAATAGAAATGTTGGATAATCATAAGATAAACTGTTATAATTCAGGGACTCTCTGCAGTCTTTCATTTCTTTAATAGACACACTTGGAAGGCCTAGTATGCTCCAGACATCTTCTAGGTGGAAGGCATGAAGGAACAAAACTATAAGCAAAGGTCAATAAAAGAGAATCACAGGAATTAATGAAATTGCTAAAGCTATTCACTCATTCAACATTTGGCAAACAGCTTCAGAATGTTTACTCCACATCAGGCCCAATTCTTGATGTTGAGACTTTTGTCTTATGAACACAAACTGGATATCCCAATTACTGTCCAGTGAACAGGATAGGACAAGCAGTTGAGGATAATAGTATAGGCTGATAGGACAGTCGATTGGGGTAGAGACTGAAGAAATGGAAGAGGGGGAAACTAGATGAAAATTTGAAAGAAAAGCCAACAGGATGCAGTGCCTACGTTAACTGAAGAATAAGACATACCCAACGACTATAACACGGGGGGCTTCTGCTTTCCCCTTGATTCTCCCCTGTAGTACTTTAAGGGTGGATCCTGATTGGATTAAGTGAGTTAGAGACTCTTTCTTGTTCCCTGCTCACAGTGATTGGTTCCAGCATAGTTTTTTGCCTCCTTATCAGGCCAATGAGAGAAGGAATCTTTGAGCAGGGATCGGACCTGAGAGACCAGACTCTTTTCTCTTGTGTATAGGCTGGTGAAGTCAGAAACAGTGGCAAATGTTTTGGTAGTTCAAGGGGAGAACCTAGAGACCCAGTAATTATCTCATGGGACTGAAAGACAAAGTCAATATAGAGGCAGATCTCTGTGAGTTTTAGGCCAGCTAAGGCCGACTGAGACCCTGTCTCACACACACACACACAAAAAAAAAAAATCTAAAAGAATCAAAAAGATAAACTCACTATCACATAGTGCTCAGTAAAAATTCTGGGAAATCAGCCCATCAGTGGCTTTGCTTGAGTCCAGAATCAAACCTCACACTAATTTACTAATTTACGTCTCAATTTTTCAATTATGTGAGCCAATAGATTCTTGGTATTTTAAACGATTGTTTGGATTGTATGTTACTAATAACAAAATTAACTCTGACTAGCACAATCCTCATAAGTCTGTAGCACACTGGAGGCTCTGGAGTCTAGTAAATACATGTGATCCTAAGTGGCTCCAGGAATTGATATATTTTGGTTAATTCTTAAGTGATAACAATAACAATAGTCAGTATATGTTGACACTGTGATGTAGTCAAAGGTAATATTGTTTTCACTAGAAAAAAGTTTCTGGTGACTTGTGATGGTTTGTATATGCCAGAGAGTGGCACTATTAGGAGGTGTGGCCTTGTTGGAGTAGGTGTGTCACTGTGGGCATGAGTTTAATACCCTAGTCCTAGCTGCCTGGAAGTGACTCTTTCACTAGCAGCCTTCAGATGAAGATGTAGAACTCTCAGCTTCTCCTGCACCATGCCTGTCTGGATGCTGCCATGCTCCCATCTTGATGAATACGGACTGAGCCTCTGAACCTCTGAACCTGTAAGTCAGCCCCAATTAAATGTTGTCCTTATAAGAGTTGCCTTGGTCATGGTGTCTATTCACAGCAGTAAAATCCTAACTAAGACACTTGCTCATGGCTATTAAAAATAAAAAGGCAAAGTAGATCTTTAGAGGGAGGTTTACAGGACTGGAACTTGAAGGAACTGGGTAGCAAACACATTTGTATTCAGGCCCTCTCCTGCTCCCTCCAGGGCTCTTGTACACTTCCTATGGGTTCCCCACCCTAGTTGTGATGTCAGCCTTGCTTTTTTTCTTCCTCCAGATAGTTCATCAAGCAAGTATTAGAGAAGGAATTATTCATTTTTAGTTGTACAAGAGTCACTTGGTGAGAGCATATAAAAATATAGATCCCTGGGGCTGAATAGATGGCTATGCCATTAAGAGTATATACTTCTTTTTCAGGAGACCCTAATTCAAGTTCAGCTCTCAGCACCCACACTGGGCAGCACACAACTGCCTATAACTTCAGATCCATGGGGATCTGAAGCCTCTAGCTTCCTCCAGTACTGTGCTTATCTGCACAGTCTCTCTCCCTCTCTCTCTCTCTCTCTCTCTCTCTCTCTCTCTCTCTCTCACACACACACACACACACACACACACACACACACACACACACACACACACAGAAGGGGGAGGGAGGGAGAGAGGGAGGGGGAGGAAAAGGGAGTCGGAGAGGGAGGGAGGGAGAGGGAGAAGTGCACACATATATAATGACATTTTTAAAAAATATTTTTTAAAGATTCTAATATAGATTTCTGGAACAGCTCCAGTGGGGTCAGCTCAGTCCCACAAGGGTGCTAGGCAGTAGAAGGAGTCGGTCCCTCTTTCCCTGCCTAGGGAACTGGGCTTCTACATTCTTGCACTATCAGCGACTGCCTAATAGCTAACAGCCAGATGTAGGAGACCTAACCTAACCCCCCAGGCATTTCCACATTGCAAAATGGTTCCGGCAGCTTGTGGGAAGTCCGATAAGTCACAAGCACAGTATTTGTAAACAAACCTATACTGAAACTGGAGTGGAACACTGAGAAATGGTAAATGGGATTTAAATAACGTATTAGAAGTTTCTGCACTTAAAAACAAGTAATGGCGGGAGAAGACAGTGTGTGC
Organism: Grammomys surdaster; assembly: GCF_004785775.1. Classification (NCBI taxonomy): domain Eukaryota; kingdom Metazoa; phylum Chordata; class Mammalia; order Rodentia; family Muridae; genus Grammomys; species Grammomys surdaster. The sequence continues at coordinate 2,910,787 of NW_021604704.1, forward strand.
CAAGTACAAAAGGAAGAACTACTTAAAAGAAGAATTCCAGGGCCGGAGCGATAAGCTCTGTGGTTGAGAGCATTCCCTGTTAGTCCTGAAGCTTTCAGGGTAAGTTCCTAGCACACATACACTAGGTAGTTTACAATCACTTGTAACTCCAGCTTGAAGGGATGTGATACTCTCTACTCAAGTGTGTGTGAGTGTGTGTGTGCTGTGTGTTTCTATGTGTGCAACAGATACAAACATGTTAATAAAAATTGTTAAAATGTATCATTTCATTTATGCACAGGGCTGGGGAGTCAAAGCTTACATAGAAGAGTCAGTATCACTGAAATCAAGTACTTTAGTAGGTGAGCTCTTTAACATGGCATTTAGCATCTTTTAATATCTGACCCCTGTCTATTTCTCTAGTGTGTTATGGCTTTTTTCTTCCTCCAATGTATGATCCAGGTATGGTCCAGGACTCCAAAAGAACATTGTCCAAAAGAAGATGTTCTTGTTCACCACCAAGAATCTATAAATGTTATTCTCTCTGCTGATTACTGTCCCAGTCCTTCTAACTTGCTAACTTCTATATTTTTTTGTCTTGGTGTAAACAATTTTTTTTCAGTTTGGTATACCTCAACCATAGAGTTTCGTATGTATATGCATGTGTGTGTATGTATGTATGTATGTATGTATGTGCACTCATATTAATAGATAATTGTGTGATGTATGTATATATGCATGCATGTATTATGTACGTGGTGTATGTGAGTATGTGTGCAGGTGTATTGTATCATAGGTAGGTCAGAGGCTAACATCAAGCGTCTTTATCTCTCTAACTTATTTCTTTGAGAAAGGGCCTCTCGCTAAGTTTGAAGCTCTTGTTTTAACTAGACTGGCTGGCGGGGATGTGAACTTTGGGGCACACTCACACAGCAAGCACATCATCTGTAAATCCATCTCCCCAGCACTATAGGCCCTCTTCATAGGTGCTGCCTCAAACTTCCCAAACCTAAGGACCATTACTTTTCATTGTAATTTTTTTTGCCTGATCTTTTTCTTTTTTGGGGGGCGTGGTGAAGCTGAGAATGGACAGGAATCAGGAATCATGCCTGTCTTATTTGTCACTTTAGCCCTGGTGGCTTGTTTACACATTCAACCAATGACTAACAAACAAAGAACCACAAAATATTGAAGTATAAGTGTAACCTGTATGGTCTTTATTGGAGCAGTGGATAATGTCTTCCGTTAGAGCTTAGAACATCCTGTTTATGCCATGAGGCAATAACTTTGTTCCAGATGAAAACATTGTCAATCTTAATTTTTTCATTAATTCAATAATAATTTATATGATTAACCAGTCATACTGCACAATGAGGCTGAACTCTAAATTCTTAAATTAGCCTTATGCCACATCGACCTCCATGTGGCCCTTATCCTAATATTTCCTTGGAGTTTGTTTTCCCCTGCTATATCTGTGTAATATTCAAATTACACGGGAGCTGGGAAACCTGCAAATGTCCATCTCAATTTTGAGAAATTCAAACAAACACTCAAAATCACCGAAGATTTGTAATGAAGTCTAAGAGTCAAATTTGTGTAGTATCAATTACATCCTCGGGGCTTTTAGAGAGTTCTAAAAATTTTCTGGATTATCAGTTATACACTAGTTCCATAACTACACTATGATAATACAAATATCCCTATGCTCCACTGATTGCTGATTGATTAATGACGTCTGGTCCCACATGACTTCTTTCCCATCCATCTCCAAAGAGAAAGTAAAAGCACCTATGTCCTTAGCCTCTCTTGCAAGTGAGGTTGCCTGCTAGGTGACTTTGGTCTGGACAAGTAAGAAGGGAAAAATACATTTTATTTCCTCAATAGAGAGATAAGACAAGAATAAAAAGACCTCACTTGCCCTCACTGCCTTCCCATTTCACACTGTTGATGTTTGAAAGAGTTGCCCCCATCTTGAGATGATGAAAAACAATATAGAGGCAAGAGACAGACTATCAAGGATGGTAGAGTAGAAAGAACAAACTAGGTCACTGATGAAACTGCGGAGTAGTGTGTCTGATGTCAGTAACCACACATCTCCACACTGCTGGTTAAATGAGAAAGTCACTACCCCTATTTGTTTAAATGACAGGACTCAGTTAACAAACCGAATGTGGTTTTAACTCATGTAACAAGTTACTTTACCATTTCCTTTAACTAAAATAGAATTAAATTATTGACACCTGACCATTTATATTTGGAGTAAAGTATTAGCTTTTTGGAAGAAAATTAGGAAATAAATAACTTCATCTAAAAGGTTAGGTTATTTTCATCCTGGAAGCAGAGAATAATTTCCACTTGCCATTAGCCCATTACACAAACTAGGAGCTATGGGCTGCTGAGAACCTTCTGTGTAACCGATGGACCACCCTAGGAACTAGTCCTAGCTGGCGGGAACGTTTTAAACTTCGTGGTGATTGGAAGATCTTGAATCATTTAAGCAAGGGCTGACCAGGAAGTGTCAAGAGCTGATAAGATTAGGCCAGCTTCTCTCTGTAGGGGGTTGTGTATTGGTTAGCTTAATGAATCAACCTCTCCAACAAAGATTAAGCATAATCCCACAGCAAACCTAGAACAACTGCTATCAGATAGTAGAGGTGTGGGGTAGCTCTTGGTAAAGCAATCCACCTATAAACCCCCCACCGCTGTAGATAAGGGAATTGGACCACTTAACCACTAAGACTCTTTTCAGATTTAAACCATGAGCAGAGACCGTGCTCAGCCTTGCCTTTGCCTTTTTTTCCCCCCACCGGCTCTTCCTTTTCTGCTTAATAATCGTCCATTTCTACTTTTGAGAGAAATTCTCCACGAAAGATAAACTCTAAAATGAAGTAGGCAAGCCTTGGCATAGCTCATGTTTTGGCAGGAGAAAGGAGGCTAAGCTGGCAAGGTGACTTGTGAGGACTTATGTACAGTTCAGAGAGTGGATGCTGCCTTATTCGGTAAGTGGCAGGTAGACATGACAGGTTGGGGTAAGCGACTTGTAACTGTTGGACCCCCAAAGAAGACAAAGTGTTTTCTGGGCTCTGAAGTCCATTCTTTAGAGAAAACACAAAATCTCTGGGAAAGGAGGAAAACCTATTTGTGCAGTTATATTTCCCCTGACTTGCAAGAAAGAAACGAAAAGGAAAGAAGGTTTAGCTCCCAAATATTTAACAAGCAAATCAGCCAGGCTTTTGGGGGACCGATCAAGGTTTGTGCAGATCGGTTTTTGGAAGGGAAACAGGCTGAATCTTCACCCTGCCCCTTGCACTTTGGTAAATACTAGTTTAAAAAATACCGCGCTGAGAATTTTAACAGATGATTTCTGGAGAGCTGACTTATGAACTAATTGGACACTTCTGCTGTGCGGAGGAACAAAGACTTTTTTTTATAGGTCTTCAACTAAGGCATATACCTGTCTGGTAGCGTTGGCTCATTCTGCACATGCTCAGTTGAACAGAAATCTTCATATTGCATACAACCTAGAACAGCGGCAACACCCACAGCCATACTCCGCTGCTGACCCTGTGCGTCCATTCCTTCTAGTTGCATTTTTATGCTAAGAACTCCAACACTTATAGGGAGTGAACAAAGTAGGTGCTGGAGCTCGGGAACAGTATTCTATGGATTTAAAGTCTCTTTATGTCACTATTTTCCTGGTCCATCTCTAGGTTTTGTCTAGCAGCAGTAGACACTGCATAGATATTTTGTGAGCTTGGAGCGGCCGGCAGCAGAAGCTGTTTCGCTAGTTCACCGTTCCTTGTTGTACACCTTCCTCTGCAGTTTTTGTTCGGTCCTTTCCTTGGACAATTCTCCCCTTCCCCCCAGCCCTCATCTTCATTAAGGAATGGCAGGGTGGCACTAAAAGCATCCTCCGCCGCCAAACAGGGTCTTGAGTGACAATCTCTCTCCACCTCCTCTCTGGCTTTTTCATTCATTAGAACCCTTTCTCTGGGTGTTTTTTTTTTTTCTCTCCCAGCAAAAACCTGGGAACGGCTTCCTGAGGTTACGAAAGAAGAGGGAAAGCTGCCAGAGTGCTGAGCACGCCGTCCAAGAACGTGCACACGGCTGTGGACCTTTTGTCCCTAGCCCCCCTTCTCCACTTGGTCGCAGCTTGGGAGTAGAGACGACGACCTCCACCAGCCCCACCTCAGCAGCTGCAACCCGCACCCGGGGCAGCTCCGCTAGCCGACCCCCAGCGCCCTCTAGATTCCCCGCGCCCGCCGGTTCTCCGTGACGTTGCGGGCGCTGCGCGCAGGCGCCACTGGGAGCGCTTTTTTTTTTCTCTCCCTTCCTCCGCCTCCTTCCGCGGTCCACGCCTCCCAGCGGGCTGGAGGGGCGGGGCCTGCGGGTCTCGCCTCCGTGCCGGCCGAAAGGGAGGAGGGTTAGTCCGCGCGAGGAGGGAGCACGGACTCAGGAGCCAGGCGGCTGCTGAGGCTGAGGGGAGGAGCTGAAGGCAGCGGTCGCGGCTCCCGCCCGCACTGAACGCTCATTACGCGAAGCCCCCTCCCACAGTCGGGCGGGCGGCGGCGGCGGGAGGAGGAGAAGGAGGAGGGAGCGTCTCTGCCGCCGCCTCCTGGTCCCCAGCGCGGATCAGCCGCCACCACCTCCCTTCGCGACGATCCTCCCTCCATGGTGCTGTCGCGGCCCCCCCTGTAGCCCGAGCTGCCCCGCGCCGCGCCGGAGCCGGTCTCGGGCAGAAGGAGCGGTCGCGGCCTCGCGGCCCGCGCGGGCTGACGAGCGGAGAGTGCAGCGCTTCGCGGTCCCCGAGGGTCGCACGCCCCGGCAGCGGGGCAGCCAGCAACCGCGCGAGGAGCAGCGGGCGGGCGGGCGGCGCCGGGCC
>NW_021604704.1:2916047-2936064 GCF_004785775.1 Grammomys surdaster
CGGGCGGGCGGCGCCGGGCCCGGGCCGCCCTCGCTCCCACGCCCCGGCCCCGCCGCCCGCGCCGGGGCGGCAGCCGGCAGAGGAAAGGCGCTGCAGTCTCCGGGCCTCGCGGCCCCAGTTGAGCTTCCTCAGCACCGAGGGCTTGCGGGTCCTGAGTGGAGGACACGAGCCCGGAGCCGGGCACTGAGCTCTTGGGCGCCCCCAACCCAGTTTTCAGAACCCTCCACGCTGCGGCCACTGTCCCCTCCGGACCATGGCCGACGACGACGTGCTGTTCGAGGATGTGTACGAGCTGTGCGAGGTGATCGGCAAGTGAGTCTCCACGCGAGGGAGCGGGAGTGTGGAAAAATGCTTTTCAGCGATGCCCGGGGCCTCCCGCACCCGCTCCGGGCCTGCCCCCTGCCCTCTCTCCCTTCCCTCTGCCTCCCTAGTCCTCTTCACCCTGGAGTATTTATAGACGTGTACCTGGGTCTCCTGCCAGGAGGGGGTCTGGGGGCTTCTCAGCGATCCGTGGAGGCCACCGAGCCCCGGGCGGCCACCCCATAAGGCGTGGGGCGGGCTCCCTGCATTTTGTCTGACGGTTACACAGGGACGTGGCAGGACCGATTTTATAGTTGCTTCCTGGGAACAGTTGGGGTTATTGTTACCTTTCCTGTACCATAGACCTTTTATGAAAAGAGCAGCCTGCATTTCGTGTGCTTGTGTGGAGAGAGCGAGAGAGCGCGTCCGGGATTTTTAATTGTGGGGTGTGTGTCTATTGTGCCAGGATATTAGACAGATGCCTTTGTGTTCACCCCATGCCCGGATTTAAGAGGGTCATTGAAGACGGATGCGTCCAGTTTCAGCAAATTCTTCACCTGCTATAGACGAACATAGAAAGAGTTAGGGGCACCCAAAATTTTAATGCCTCGTTATGCAATGACTGTACAATCAGTGCTCGAGGCTCCCTTCCACTGTTGTTGGGATGGTGGTTAGCGTGGTAGAGCCGTCTGCTTTGAGTCACCGGGCTGGTCTAGAATATAGAACTGACAGTCCAAATGCTCATCCTTTCATCTGGGTTGTGTAATTACACTAGGGAAAAGCAGGGAATCAGATTAATCACAGTACTGATTGAGAATTAAATCTGCAGTTCCTCATCTAATTGTCCAGTCCTGAAATCTGTTTTGAATTGTTTCCTTTTCATTCTTGTCAAACAGTATTCCAAGTGCACAATCCTGCTAATTTGCTTGTGAGGGAAATGCTGGCAATCTGAAGTTGATTTCCCAGCTCAGCGTGTATTCTCGGGCTTTGGAAGTTGAGATAATACTTAAGAGCGATTTTTGCTTATTTAATAGGGCTCGTTAGAAAGCTAGTATTAGAATATTTTACTTCGTTTTGGAAGCGGTGCTTTATTGTCTATTTTAAGGTCCACAGTTGGGAAATGAAACCAAGACAGAGCAGTTGGCTCTACCTCTTTTAAGTTGTCTGCAGTATACTCAGTTTCAATTTTTCGAGTACGGGGAACTCATTTTTTTCCTCCATATTGAGGTATTACAGTACGGCTCCCATAGTGAAATTGTGGATAGAGCTTGCTACACTCTTTTCTTAGACCCAAATGCTCCTTGCCTCATTGTTCAGTGACCAGCCTATCTGTTAGGAGGAGGATGTCCAAATGTGTCTGTTCAGTCTTTGTGGATGTGCACAGAGCAGCGCTGTTCAAAAGCTATTTAATGAGAGCCACGTGTAATTTATCATTTTTCTAGTAGCCACTTTAGAAAGATTTCAAACGAAAAGGTGCAATTTTCGTAAGATATTTATGTAATACGTTATATATAATTAGTGATTTCAGCATGAAAATTTTTGCCATACTGTACATCTTTTCCTACTAAGCCATTGAAATGTAATGTGTGTTTTACACTAACAGAACATCTCAATTTTGACGCTAAGCTAATTTTTTACCAGAAGTACTTGATCTGTATTTAGGTCTCATAAAATTTGCATGTGCAAAAAAAAGTAGATTCACATATTCAAGTTGTTCCAAACATACATAAAAGTTTTCCAGTAACTGAATTTACTATTTCTAAATTTTAATCAATTAAGCAGAATGCAGTTTGAATAGCCACACTTCAAGCTTAATAGCCATGGTCGACGCCACATTTTTAGAGAGAAAATATTCAAAAACTCCTTCGTTTCTTTATTGTTATGAGGACACAAAAGGCAAATTAGATGTTTCTCAGAACCACCCAGATGACCATCAGAGTGATACTTGTATCTTAGTTATAGCTGTTGTCAGCCTCCAGTCAATCATTGAAAAATGTGGGATTAAGATGCTTGCATGTATTATGGTGATGAAATAGCCATCATTGAATCAATTTTGGTGATTGGTTCTGATTCCTTCAGGTCTGAAAGGATGACAAGTTCAGATTTCAAAAGTGGTCAGCCTCATGTTACTAGTCTGTATTGTGCTGACTTAAAATTGAGAAAATATTTTCAGAAGACACCCCTGGTAGAATTAAGTTTATCCATTTTGTTCTGCAGCTGCAAAAGGAGGAAGAGCAAGCTAATTTTGATATGCTACCTAGTCAGTGGCTGCCTGCATTCCTGTGATCTGTGAAATTTCATTCCTATCCTCCCAAATCTGACTTGGTTGGTGTCGTTTATAAAATGCCATTCCTTGAAATAATGAATCCAAGATAGACTCCGTCTTAAAGAATGCAGTGATGGTGTTCCTCACCCCGTGCAAAGGTTGAAGGTTTCTCCGGTAAATTGTGTCAGTATATATTGATCCTGAAATTGAAAGTCGTTTGAGGTTTTTTTTTTTTTCTTCAGAGACCTTGACAGCATACATTTAAACTTAGAATTTGTTCAATTATGAGCTTAAGCAGAAAAGCCTTGCAGATCATCGTTCATCCTGAAAATCTTTTTGTTGATTTCTATCCAGACTCCACGGAATTTTGATTTTCTTTTGTATCAGATTAGTATCACAAATTCTGTTTACACCACAATATCGTAAAGAGCTTTACATTTTCACTAAGGCTCTTTAAAATACATTTCAGGTTTTAAGACTTTTAGGCCACCCACTCACTCCTACCCAGCCACCTACTTGCTCATTTTCTCTGAGCTAGGCTTTACTTGGTGATGTAAGGAAATTTCAATTTGAGTGAGGGAGGGCTGGAGGGAGGGTCTCAGGAATGCAGCCCTGGCTGGCCTGGAGCTTGTTATGTAGATCAGGATACTCTTGAACTCAGTTCTCTATCTGCGGGTCCCTGCTTTTGAAATGCTGGGATTAAAGGTGTATGCATCACACCTGGTTTAAATCTCCAATGTAATTTAGACCCCCTTTGGCGTCTTCTTGCTTAAGACTTGAGGCAAGGAGGTTTGAAGAGAGATTGCTGTTTATTTGCAATACATTTTCCCTGTAGTTGATGCAAACTTTACTCTTATTAAGGCTATCTTTGAAAGAACCACGTATCTTAATTATAAGGATTGGGAAGGTGCCATTTCTTTTTAAAAAAGTAAGACACCCTCTGTGGGTTTTGTTTTTTTTTTTGAAAGTTGCAGAAACTCTTAAATGACTTGTTTCCATAACATTTTCATGTGGCATATTTCAAGTTACTGAAGCAAATACAATTATAGTCCCAAACTTCCTTTTTCTGTTTGTTGTTTTTGAGACAGTTTCACTGTATGATTTGTAGATCAGGCTGACTTCAAACTCATAGATGTACACCTCCGCCCGCTTCTGTCTCCTACGTGCTGTGCTGAGATTCATGGTACAGCACCACCACACCCATCGAGCCCCAAACTTCTTATCTTAACAAATGTAGCAATTGCTGGAAAGAAAGGGTATTATGCAATACAAGTTAATAACTAATTTTGTCATAACCACTTACTGTTCCTTCTACAGATTTATAGTTTCGTAGGTAAATGTAAAACTAGCAATGGTATATGAAATAAGTTTTAAAACATTTCATTTAAATTAAAACATAAAACTACCATCTTTCTGGTGTAAGCAGTCTGTTTGGAAAAGGATCACACAATGTACTGTTTTTATGTATGTAGGCTGAATATTTGCCCTGGGTTTTAGAGTGTTCAATAACCTGGAACTTCTGACTCTCTTGTTCTGCTAAAATATAGATTGAAATTGGAATGATGAAGCATGACCCTTGCTCACTGACGACATGCAAGTTTGCCAGGCATACTGTATTTGCTTATACCCTGAGAACACATAACATATTTAATTACAGTTACTTATTTATGGTCTCTCTACCTAGCTAATAGGTAGCTTCTTGAAGGCAAGGAAATATGCAACAAACATGTTTTTCCATTACTAAACACACTACCTGTAATGTAACAGTCACTCATTAGCTGTGGGATAAATTGAATAGTTTTAATAAAATCTCATTAAAAGGCGAAAAGTGTATTTATCAACTTTGGAGTAATTATTGTCCAAAAGCACTGAATTAATGTAAAGTAGTGGTGCTTTACCTGGCTACATATTAGAACTGTCAGGGAACTTTTTAAGAAGATTAATGCCAGGACCCTGTTACAAAACAGTGTAAGGTAGAATTCTGAGACATGACACAGGTATTTTGTAAAACTAAATGAATCATGTATGAAGAGTCACTGTTTTAAAACCATTTTTCTAGATACTTTAAAACTGATATATATATATATCTTTCTGGGACTAACTTTTCAGAAGATTAAAATTTTTCCAAAGTAGAATAAATATGTTTTGTAGTGCATTTAAGCTACCAGACCAAAACATGGATTTTTATCTTCTATGCATTTATGTCTCTGAGCCTGTTGTGTAAGAATTTGGTTTCAGCCTGTGTTTGGCTTTGGTTTCCTGGGCCTTTTAAGATTTGAATTGATTTATGACACTCATCTAATGCTAACATGGTGATTGTCTGATGTTTGGAGCAACACAGAACAAGAATTGCTTCAATAACTGTTGATGATAGCTTTCTACTACAATGACTTAATTTAATAAGAAATTCATTAGTTTAGTATGGATTGTTTGCACATACACTTTATTAAAAGAGAATGGTTAAGTTACTTATGTACTTTAACTTCTGTAATTGTGACTACAATAATGCAATTTACCAGAGAATCAAGTTCAAACCAGTCTTATGTAAATACTGGATTAATAATATATAAAATACATAATAAAACATAGAGGGGAAAATCAGCTTTTCTGATTTGCACTAATCACTCTGGCTTTCCCATGTATTGATTATGTCAGTGACTTGAAGTTCTAGTACCCCAGGGGAAACATTACATGATTTGGAATAATTGTCCTGAAAACTTAAGTAGACACTGTACATAAAATAGTTTTTAATATTAAGAAAAGGTTATGATTAAGTCTGAATGATTTGAAAAATTTCCAAAAACAAGTGGTGTTCTAGGAGAGAAGAACACGATCGCATCAATAGCCATTTAGCAAGGTAAACAGCACACAGTCACCAGCTACTTTTCTAAGAATCTAGATAATTCCAACTCTTGGGATTTAGCTGCCCTTCTACAGACGATAACCTACAGAATTTTGAGACAAGGGAAGTTTCTGAGCAGTTGATTCTGTGGCCCTCTTGGGGGGAAAGATAGCTTTTAGTTACTTTGTCTTTGTACACATCTCTTTATGAAGATTTTTGCCAATTGCTTTAGGGTTGTCATTTGCAACTTTTTTGTTGTGTATAATTTGAAATGCACAGTTCACTTTCCTCAGTTTTTCTCTCGAATATACAAGCTTCACACAATGGACTGTATTTCTGATTTCCCTTAAATTATGTTCTTAGCTATTCCCTTTACTTTGAGAGTTCTTGCATCTCTATTTGTATCTGGGACCAATAGTAGAAACAGGAATACCACATTTCTTTGAGACTGTGTTCAAATGGTTGCCTTTTTGTAAATGTTTTCAGACTTTAACTATGTGTAAAGGGACTTTGACATAGTAAGAAGCTTTTAAAGAAAAGAATGTTTTATAACCTAATGACTACTTTGCAAAGGACATTGACTCACCTTTCTAATATTAGGCATTTTACATGTATCATCTCATTTAATTCTAACCCTTTTCACAGGGAACAAAAAGCTTAAGAGGTGGTAAGGAGTGATCTGGCTAAGCTCACGTGGGATTCTCTCTGCTTCAAAAGATTGGTTTTTTGTTTTTTTGGGTTTTTGGGGCCACATTCTATTGGTGATTCAGGTTATGGAAAAAAATACCATATTGGGTTTCTTTAAAATAAGACTAATTTTCATCTTTAAACTTTATTACTGTAAAAAATGATTCCTTTCCAGTTACATTTCTCACCTCTTTGGTAGCCTATACTATTCCTTCTTTCATTCCTTTGTTTTTCTCTTGCTTTATGACATTGGTTCTCAACCTGTGGGTTGCAACCTCTTTGGGGCCAAATGACCCCTTTACAAGGGTCACATGTCAGATATACTACATATCAGATGTTTACATTATGACTCATAAGGGTATCAAAATTACACTTATGAAGTAGCAATGGAAATCATTTTATGGTTAGAGGTCACCACACCATGAGGAACTATATTAAAGGGTCACAGCATTAGGAAGGTTGAAAACTATTGATCTATGACAAAATATTAGCATTCATAAGCAAACTAAGTGATAAATCTATATATTCTTTAGCAGTGGAAATAAGCAATCTTGACCATCTGGCCATCTGTTTTGAAGTATTCGCATCCCTTTTACCCCTCAGGTGTTTTCCCCCAGACTAATTATTCTAAGTTTCCAAGCCAACGTAGTGAGGTTTTCGAGATAGGTATTTGTTCAAGGGTAGGGTGGATCATTTCTTATGTCCTGTGATAATACTGAATTGCATTTGACTTTGAAAACTGCGTCATAAACTACAGCTTCTCAATTTGTCTCAGCTGCCAGCACTGTTCACTTAAGTAGTGAAAATGCTACTTTTGTACAGTTGTCACTGTAGAGCAGGTACCTATCACCAGCTGCCAGGCTGATGGGATGTTCTGCTTTCACAGTATGGAGCTTTTATTTGAGTTGCCATTTATAATCCAGATTTCTTTTTCACTGTATTTGTGTTTTACTGGCTTTTAAGTAAAATAGTTTGGTTTTCCAAAACGGATGCCATTTCCATTCACTAGCTTGCATATGACCATGAATTAGATGGAAGCCTTTCATTGAGTGACAAAGTAAAGATTAAGTCTAATTTGTCTCTTTTTTAATATTTTCTTTAAGTTCTTGGTATTTGTCACACTAATATTGTTTCCTTAAATTATTCCATTATAAAGATGTTAATTCTTTCTAGTGTCAAGGATTCTTTGTCCTTGGATAGTGCTAGGATGCTTCCCTCTTTTCCTTTCTCATCCTCTCTCTCACCTTAAACAGCTTTTCTTTATGGTTCCTGCCTCTGCTCCTGCTGGCTTTCCTCCTCCCTGGCTTCTCTCAATGACAGACTGGTACTGGGTCTTGTAAACCAAATGAACACTTTCCTCCCCCAAGTCGGTTTTGGTCAGTGTTTTATTGCAGCAAACAAACTAGGACATCGCTGAACCATAGATAGATTTTTACTGTTTATTAGATGAAGGGATGGTTTATTCAGTTCTAGAGGTCTCTACCCCAGCTATGGTATGCAGATAGCCATTATGTCACTTCTAGGTCATGCAGCCACATTTGTCCTTTCAGGAAACACATATTTTCAGCCTTTCTACTTATCTTTTTGTTTCCTCCTTTGCTTTGTGGCTTGTAAGGCATCCCCCAAAGATCTGATCTGGTAAGCTTTGGGTACATTTTTTGTCTTTATAGAAGGAATGATCTCTGCTTCACAAGCATAGATTAGTGATTGTAAAGTGAAGGTTACATGTTTTTTATTTGTAGACTGTCTCTGCCATACTCAAATTTCTTTTGATAGTTTTGTATGTAAGTTTGATCAATTTTGTATATGGTCTTTCTCCATGCTAAACACATGCTCGGTTACATAAATAATATGTTAAAATGAACAGTCCTACCGTATAGGTAAAATACCATTTATTCATTCATTCATTTGTAGCTGTGAAGTCATGGACAAGTTAGTTAACATCTCTGATCATTAGTTCCTTTGCCTGTAAAATGAAAATGATGATATAGTCTTCTGAGGTGGATTGTGAGGCTTAAATAATACAATCTATGGAAATGGCTGCAGTTTTTATTTTTATTTAGCTGCATCATCATCATCATCATCATCGTCATCATCATCCAGCAAACATTTGAATTCTCCAGCTTCAAGGAGCTCTCTGTCAATAAGAGACAGATGATTAAATCTAGACCATATCACACTAATTCTTGAATCCTGATAAGGCAATAAGGCAGGAGTCACAGCTGACATGTTCATGCTACTGTCTGTGCATAGAAACCAGCATAAAGAAAGTCGTCAGTAGTTGTTGAAAGAGTGTATTAAGTGAGAAATCCAGAGACAGTGTGACTACCTAGCAGGAAAATAAAGTTGAGGATATCTTTGTAGCAGACATGAAACTTGAAAGGTTTGTTAGTCATTGGGTAATTTTTAAAATCTTAGGCTTGTTTCCTCATTTCTAAAAAGGAATAGAGAAATTCAGATAGAGGAACTCTAATAAATCTTAGGAATATAAAAATATATTCAAGAGCACCTAATGTCTTTTAGCAAAAAAAAAAAATGTTATATGCTACAAAAGATACTCTTTGTGTTTTCATAATTTATTTGTAACCAGGTTGTAATATTACACTGTGGTAAAAAGCTCCAAAATTTCTGTTAAAAGAGTTTTATACCATACCTTTGCACTTGGACATTTGGTAGAATTAATTGTTCATAATGTGAGGTTTCATGATGAAGAAAAGGAAACTCTCGGGCTGGTGGGATGGCTCAGAGGGTAATGGTACTTACCACTAAGCCTGACTACTTGAGTTTGATTCTTGCTGGGACTACATGGTGGAAGGAGAGAAACAATTCCTGCATGTTCTTCTCTGGTGTATGTACATATATACGTATAATAAAAAATGTGCTAATTTGTTTAAAAGAAAAGGAAGATCCTGGAATATGTATTTAAGAAGTAACATTATGCCTGGCAGTGGTGATGCACGCCTTTAATCCCAGCGCTTGGGAGGCAGAGGCAGGCAGATTTCTGAGTTTGAGGCCAGCCTGGTCTACAGAGTGAGTTCCAGGACAGCCAAGGCTATACAGAGAAACCCTGTCTGGAAAAAACAAACAAACAAAACAACAAAAAAAGAAGTAACATTATAACATGATTGGTTAAATTTATACTGTTGTAGTTTCCCAAATTTTGTTATGACAGCAGTTTCCATATCTTAACTGAAGTCAAATGGGTAGTCTGTAAACGTGACTCTAAAGTACTAAATCCACATCCTGACATTCTGTCCCCACCCTGCCCTCCATCTCTCCAGGAGTTCCTGGCTGACCTCTTCCCTTTTTTTCTCTCTCCTCTCTCTTTCTGTCCCATTTCTTTCCCACACTCTCTTCCCCCCTTCTCATGCCCCCAAATAAACTTCGTTTTATACAAAAAAAAGATTATCCTGATGGGAGGGGGTGGTCTACTTAGACCACTTGTGTGGAAATAGGTTGGCTTCAGAGGATAGGAAAAGGTGTCTTTTCTTATGATCCTTGGACAGTGTTATTTAGGTTAGCAGTTTCACTGGCTCCACCTGTCTCCCTTAAACTATTAGTTTAAAAAGAGAATTGTCTGAATTTATTTGTATATGAATAATTTCCCATCTTCTACTTAGGCTTAATATTATTATCTTGATTAGACCTTAGTCTAGCAGTATAATGGAATATTGAATTTGAGATTATCAGGATTTTTGAGGCAGGATCTCAACTATGTAGACCAGGCTGATTTCACTCAGACATCCACATGCCTCTGCCTCTTGATTGTTGGGTTAAAGGCTTGCGCCACCATGCCCACCTTGATATTATCTTTTTAAAAAGTTATTTAGTTTTCTGAGTAGCCATGTGAGTGCTAGGAACTGGGGCAGGGTCCTCCGCAGGAGTAGCATGTGCCCTTAACCACTGAGCCGTCGTCACTCTTTTTAATCTTTTTAATAAATGTTTTCTTTTAAATTAAGTTCTTTATAAAGTAATTAGATGCTTGTAAAACAGGAAGTTCTTTTTACTGAGACCATTCTTAATTATATTTCTTATGAATTTGAAAAAAGTATTACTAGACTATTCAGATGACAGATCAAATTGAGAATATAATTATCTCATAGTATAATCAACGTATTTTAAGACATGCTAAGATATGGGGGAAAAATCCCTTTACTAACCATACATGTTGTAACCTATGCTATTTTTTTCTTTAAAAAGATTTCTTCCAGTGGACACATCTACAAAATACTCTTGCATCTGAGGCTCAAGGAACATTGAAGAAGAGGGGGTGAAAAGCTTGTAAGAGCCAGGGAGTTTGATAATTGTAAGAGCCAAAGACCAGTGAGGTTGTGTCTCCTAGTAACATCAGAAGCTAACTCATAAAACCTCACCAATATGACTAGCCAAACGTGAGCTGAACAAGGATGACACCAATGAGCATGCTAAACTGGATGGAGAGAAGCCCGTGAGGCCTCAACCCCACACAAAGAACTAAAAGCAGCCGAGGGAAGCTGGGAGCCGGAGAGGTGGTCTTCCCCAGGGGAAAGCACACAATTGGTTGTTCAGTGCTAAGCAGTCAGTCTTGAAAACAGACAGGTTATATTGTATTTATATACATATGCATACAATAACAATTAGTGAAAAAAAAAGGCCAGGAATTTGAAGGAGAGTCAGGAGGGGTATAAAGGAGGGTTTGTAGGGAGGAGAGGGAAGGGAGAAATATAATTATAATCTGAAAAGTTTTTTTTAAAAAAAAGATTTCTCTTATGGCTATTAAAGTAATCTATGTAAACATCTGTTCACATGAACGTGCTTTGTTATCTCTCATCATTGCAGAGAAAGCCTGGAAATCTGAAGAGGAAGCGTTCAAGGCTTGCTGCTACACTTTTTAGAATCTTAGCATTACTATTTCTCCTGTGCTCTAGTGTTCCGTTAGAGTGCTGGGTCATACTTCATATTCTATGACCTACTTGTCCTTAAGGTTTAGTGGGTTTGAACTTGATCTCTGGAGCCTCAGGCTTCTTGGTTAGACTTCCCCTGGTGGCTTCAGTATTAGGCTTACAGATATTAATATGGACTTGATGGCCTTATTAGCACATTTTCTCTTATTTCTAGATCCTTTCCTAGACATAGAACAGAGAGAGCTGTAAGTTGGATTTGGAAAACAAAAGCAATTTAGGAATTGACAATCCGGGCATGATAGCTCTTTCCTGCAATTCCAGTAGTTAGGAGGCAAAGACAGGAAGCTTACTGTAAATTCAAGGCTAGACTGAATTATAGAGTAAGACCCTCTCTTAAAATGCACCATTCCAAAAAAAAAAAGACCAAGAGAAATCAAGAGAAATAAGTATTCTGAAACGTTACTTTTAAAAATATTTATTTGTTTGTTTGGCAAGGTCTCCCTTGCTGGCCTGGCATACACAATGTAGACAGGCAGGCCTCATACAGAGATTCACTTCCCTCAGCTTCCTGAGAGCTGGGATTAAACATATATGCCACCATGCTTCCTAGAAAATTATTAAATAATTTTTCTCGTGACATCAGTATTTGGATTATTTTTCTCTATTTTTTTCATCTCATAAATAAAAGAATGGATAGCTGAAGTGATGGCTTAGACGTTAAGAGAACTTGCTGATCTTGCAGAAGACCCAAGTTCTGGTGCCAGTACCCATGCTGGGCATCTCACAACTGCCTGTCATTCCAGTTCCAGGCGATCCATTGCTGTCTTCTGGTTTCTGTGAGTAACCACATGCACATGGCATGGATATACACATAGACACACATACATGTTCATAAAATAAAACTCAAAACCAAAAATTTTAAAAAGGGATAGTAATGACTGGCACTGCTGATTTTGTGAGATTCTCATGAGGCTAAGGTGACATGATTTTCAAAATGTCTTAAATTGCTCTGTACATGCATCCATTTTGTTGAAATGAACTACATCTACTTAGAAATAGATTCTGTTGAATTTTCTTTGATTTGGGGAGGAATTTTTTTAAAGAAAATAAGTGTGTGTGTGTGTGTGTGTGTGAGAGAGAGAGAGAGAGAGAGAGAGAGAGAGAGAGAGAGAGAGAGAGAGAGGGAGGTATGTGTGGCAGATGTGGAGGTCAGAGGACAACTTACATGAGTCGGTTCTTTTCCTTCCACCATGTTGTTCATAGGGATCCAATTCAAGTCATAAGGCTTATGCCGTGAGTGCCTTCACACAGGGCTTGCTGAGCTCTACCTGTCTTTCAACTGATTCTCTGTTGCCTTTATGAGCCTTACATAATATGCTCTGTCACTTATGTATGACTTACAACATGTTAGGTCACAATGTTGATTATACAAAGGTAAAGTGTGTTTACTGATGGAGTAATAATAAATCCACACTGAAATCAAAGCAACAATACAATAGAAATTAACATTTTTTTCTTAAATTGTAAAATTTCCATTGAGCCTTTAAATTTGGAACTTCAAGTGAGAAACATTTGTATCCAACCAGATATGAAGTTAGACTCTTCAGCAAATGGTTAGCCTGTAAGGAAGAATTTAGGTATTCTCAAAGTGTAGCACACCTTTAGGCTAGCAGCCTCTCCTAGGAATGTGGCAGAAACGCAGATCTCAGGCCTGACCTTGACTCTACAGAGCAGAAGCTCCACTATCCAAGCTCTCCAAGAGAATTCTGATGCACACCACATTTTTAAAAAAAACTATCCACTTAAACCTCTAGATCATGATGGCCTGTAGACTAAAATGGTTCACTACCTGTTTCTTGTCTATGGCTGCTTTTTATGCTCTAAGCAGAGTTGAATAGTTCTGCAGCACCATTGACCATAGAGCCTTGATTACTGATTCCTGTTTGAGATAAAGTTTTAGTATTGTTTTCTTGCCCATAATTCTAAAGTGTGAGTAGTTAAAAATCATTAGGTAAATACTCATCTTCCTTTACACACGACCCTCCTATTTCTACATGCCAATTCCTCTTTATAATATCAACTTACTAGCTCATGACTAGACTTTTAAATAAAAGTAACATATTATGTTGCTCTTTCTTTTTTATGCTTGGTAATAGTACCAAGCTTGATAATAATGCTATGACCGTTTCTCACTGATTCCATGTGGTATGCCTTGGTATTTCTATATTCTAGTGTAATAAAACTTAATCATCCATTGTAATCTTCATTTCTCTCTATTCCTCCTGCCTTTTTTTATTCCTTAGGACAAATCCTACTTTGTCACTGCTATGTTTAGGAATCTGTGAACTAATTGTTGTACCTGAAGTATTGTTACCTTTGTCCTGCAGTGCTGTAGTTGTTTGCACTTTACCAGAATGATTTACACACAGATACCAAACATCTTGGGTAATCTTCAGGCATTTCCTGGGAGAGTTATTGTAGCATTTTCACATCCAATGGACAGTGGCAGTTCATGTCCATAGTTGGGGTGCCATTCTGAAGTGATTTTTCTTTTGTTCTTGCTCTAAGTTGTTAAGGTGATTGGTGGTCAGGATCACATAAAATGTAGGGAATGATGTACTACTCTTCTTATTGATGGACTGACATACTTCTGTTTCTCCAGATCCCTGAAGGGAAACCAGTGGGGTTTCTTTTGGAAGAAAGGCCATGCTATAGTCTCCCGCTCTAGTAGCAAAAGCAGAAAAGGTTGTTGCAGGTGTGATTTCAGGCTTGTATTTCTTTTCCTTCTCTGACTGTTTTAAGTTAGAAAAGAGGACTTTGCTAAGTGCTACTGAGCTGTCTTACTTGTGAGTTTGTTTCGTTCATGATTTATTCCCAGACAAGGAACACAGTTAATGAATTCAGACTGGACATGACTGAATTAGCCCTTTCATTATTTTTAGGCTTTTCCCATCAACTTAATTTATACCTTTTGCCCTACTTACTCATCCTGGTGGTGAGGTGCAAAGAGGGGACACATACAAAGGCAAACACACAGTATCTGGTCATTCAGGTCTATTGCCCAAGGCAGCCTATCTGTCAGATAATTTGAGGTTTACTGTTTTCTGCAAAATAGTGTTGAAAGTGAAGTATTTTTCTAAATTAAATTATTTATGACGATGACTAAAACATGAACTCTTTAATAGAAGGTAGTGTTATTTTCCCAGCTTTTACAGTAGCCACCCACAGAAGTCATCTGAACCACCGCTCATCCTTTCTGTTTTATCTACCTGAAACAGAGGCAGTGGGTAAAGATAAAAGTTTGGCAAATCACACTGCACTTTAACTAAGAGGAATGCCCTGCTTGTTTGTGCTGTGTTGATCTCTCCTGTGCAGGGGCGTCTGCGACAGCTCTACAGATTCAGAGGTAAGCTTTGGTAATTTTCCTCACTTCCTTGGCAGCCAGTTATACTTGGGAGGTGAGCATTCCTTTCAGAGACGCAACTGCTAGATTAATTCTGCTGAATGTGGCATTTAAACCATTGTCAAGGTTATGATGTTCAGATTCAAACTTTCTTAGTAATAGAGGGTGTGATTTAAGAGCGTTTATGGTTCAGTATTAGATAAGACTCATTTGGAAATAGACTTTGCACCTAGGTCTCCAAGTAACAAGCTTTATGTTCTTTTTGTACGAATATTTTCCTACTTTAAAACCACTGAAGTTTCCCAATGCCTCCTTGAAACTCATTAGAAAACATAGAATTGTATTGTGGATATTAAATATAATGGTAGAATCCTAGCTGGTACTAATTATTAATTAGTTTCCCTAGTTTCTGAGAACTTTCAAAGTGTCAGACTTCTTACTAGGTACCACAGTTTTTCTAGCGTTTGCATTGTTTTCCCTTCTCTCCTTGCAAATGACTCAGACCGCCTAGAGCAGTGGTTCCCAACCCTCCTAATGCTGTGACCCATTACTACAGTTCCACATGCTGTGGTGACCCCAAGCCATGACATTCTTTTCCTTGCTACTTCATAGCTGTAATTTTGCTACCATTATCGATCATGATGTTGATACTTTACTGCTATCTAACTATTCCATTAAGAGACACTCCCAGGCTATTTTCAAATCATTCTCAAATGAATGTGGCCAGTGGTATTATAGGTTATATCTTCTCTGTCTTATATGTGTTAACAATTTTAAGACAATTGAAATCATAGCCAGTGTCTTTGCTAAGCACAGTGTTCTAAAATTACAAATCAACAAGAATAACTGGAAAATTCACAAATATATGCAAATTAAATGACACATATGACACATTCCTTAACAACTGATAGTTCATAGAAGAAACTGAAAGAAAATATTTTACCTCTAATTTGAGACAAATGGAAATAAAATATACTAAAACTTGAGAAATACAATAAAACCCTATTCTATGAATGAGGTTTATGGTGCTCAACATCAACATTAGAGACTGGGAAAATGACTCAAGCTGGTAAGTTGCTTGCCATGCAGGTGTGAGAACTAGAATTCAGATCACAGAATGCAAGTAATAAGATCCGTGTGATGGTACATTCCTTTACTTCCTGCACTGGGGAGGTAGAGTCAGACAGATCCTTGGAATTCACTGCCTAGCCACTCTAGCCAAATAGCTAAGTTCCAGGTAAAGTGAGAGACTCTGTCTCAAAAGGTAAGTTGGAGATAACTGAAGAAGACACCTGATGTTTACCTCTGGCCGATACATGTACACACATTCAAGTGTGCACACTCACACAAGTCAATATCAAGAAAAAGCAAAGGTCACAAATAAATATTTAACTTTCCACCTGAAGTAGAAAAACAAAACACAAACAAACCTAAGCCCCAAATCAGCAAAATGAAAGAAAAAAATAAGCAAAAATTAGTGAAATAGGAAATAGAAAAAAAACCCAAAACTAAGTTAGTCCTTTCTTAAGATGAAATCTACAAACCTTTAGCCAGCTATAAAAAAATAAGTAAATGGAAAGGGGTTTTACAACAGATAATAGAGAAATAGGATTATAAGAGACTGCTTTGAGCAATTATGTGGTAGCAAATTGGATCACCTGAAGAAATGGATGCATTCTTAGAAAAATATTCCTTTCTAAGATTAGATCATAGAGAAACAGAAAATCTGAACAGACCAATAATGGACAAGGAAGTTAGAAATCAAAAACCTTTACACCAAGAAAAGCAAGGAGCCGAGGTTGCTGGCTCCATTGATAAATTTTCTTGAATATTAAAGAAGAGTTAATGTCAGTCCTTTGAAAACTCTTAAAAATTTGAAGAGGAGGAATCATTTCAAACTGACTTTATGAGGCAAGTATTACTCTAATGTCAAAGCAGACTAAGACACTACAAAAAAAAAAAACACAAACCAGTATTCATGATGGACATAACCTGCAAATTCTTCAACCAATATAAGTATTCCAAATTTAATAACATATTAAATATTTCCTCAACCTCAAATGAGTGACAGAAAAACTGGCTTTCTCAAACAAAGATTTTAATGAGAAATGTCAAGATTGCAGTTTGCTATTGTAGGTGTTATGATGGACCATAGGTATACCAAGGAGGCAAAAGATGAACTTTTTTTTAAGGCAAAACAAGGAAAATTACATATATTATTTTGAAAGAATTATCCTTGGTTACAAAACTCAGTAAATGGATGGAATGTGTCAGTCCAAAGTTTGGCAATAATGGCTGGGTAGACATCCTTGTAGAAGTATTTTTTGTGCAAGGTTGTAATTTTGGCAATGTTTGTGATAACTCGGATCACATATGCATGAGTCAAATATGCATGAGGACCCCTATCTTCATAGTTTCCTGATTATTACATTTTGTCATAAGTGACTTCATTTTGGTTTTCACAACTTTCACACTTGTTATGAAAATATTCTGCCTAACTTGAGCAAGCTCGTTAACTATCATATAGCATGTCATGGACAAATAAACACACCTCTTTGATTTCTAGGGTTTTTTTTTTCCCAGTGGGAAAATGGAGAGTTGACGTCACTGATAATTGTTAAGTCCTCTTGAACTCTAAAATTAGTGATTCTGTAATTGGAAATGTTGTATTAACTGATTATTTCATTTTACCTTTGATGCCAATCAAAGTTTATATTTTATTTACTTACTATTAAATTTTAGGTAGCATGGATGGGAGGGAAGAAGTATCATACGTCATGATTAATAAAATTTATCTTTAGGGTGCAAAGATGGTTCATTATGTGCTAATAGTTGATGCAAAACATATTAGCCGAACAAAGTATAAAAACCATGTGATTATTTCACTAGAAGCAAAAAAAAAAGGAAAAATGTCTTTTCATGATTAAAAAAATAAACAACTAGGAAAGAATGTACCTGAGCACACTGAAAGTGGCGTGTAACCACCTCACAGCTAATATACTGAATCTTGAAAATTTGAAAGCTTTTCCTTTAATGTTATAAACAAGTCGGGGATACCCATTCACCAATTCTTTTTCATATATTACTCGAAGATCAAGTTGGAACAGTTAATAAATAAAAGGCATCCAAATCACGAAGAAAATAATAAAAATTTCTCCTTACAGATGGCATGGTCTTATATGTAAAAGAAAATCCTTAACAGACTCTGGAAGAGGAGGAAAAGGAAACATCATAAATTTCACTGTTTTTCTATATGTTTTCTCTCTGTTCTTTAGATAGAATATCTTCATATTTGCTTATTTTTCTTCTTGCCATTAATTTTATGTTGAATCCTTCTAATGAAAATTTCATTTTGATTATTAATTATTATTTAAAGAAAATGGGTCAAATTATAAATATTTCTTGCATTGATGTAGTTTTTTTTTTGATGATACCCTTGATTTCAGATTCTTTGCTATACTTTTCAGATCCCCTATGGAGGAAGGAAAGAACAAACTCCCACAAATCCACAGATTGTCTCCTGCATGCACATGTGCACACATACACACACACACACACACACACCACTCACATGCTTGAAAATGTTAAAAAAAATAAATAAAAAGAGAACTAAGTCTTACAGTTGTCCCCACACCTCCACATACCTGCTGTGGCATATTTATGTGTGTTTGTATGAACACATGAAAAATGCAATAAAAACTAAAGCATAATCTCTACTAATCCAAACAGTTGGGTCTCTTCAGAGCCAATTTCTGTTGGCTACTATTTCCCTTCAGCAATTTTTCTCAATAAGTTGATATTTTCAATAATATGTTGTAACAATTTTTTGTTACAAGTCTCCAGCGGTGGTGTTACTCTTGTTTTCATCGGGTGCAGTGGTTTGCCTGAATTAGTATGTAGCCTTCCTCTCTGGTAGTATGGAGCTACTGAAGTCTGTGGTAGAGACTTTTTTGTTTTTTGTTTATTTTGGGGGGCTTTGTTTTAGACAGGATCTCTGTGGTCTGTGTTATCTTTGCTATGTAACTGATACTGACCTCAAACTCAAAGTAGCACTCCTGCTTCAACCTCATGAATGTTAGGAATGTTAGGATTACAGGGATAGGTCATCCTGTCTGCATGAACATTTTGTTTTGTTTTCTTTAATTTTTTAAAGTCTGTTTCCCTAGGGTTTTCCATTCAGCAAGCATAATTTAATGAGTAATAA
Organism: Grammomys surdaster; assembly: GCF_004785775.1. Lineage (NCBI taxonomy): Eukaryota > Metazoa > Chordata > Mammalia > Rodentia > Muridae > Grammomys > Grammomys surdaster. Next base: position 2,934,633 of record NW_021604704.1, read on the forward strand.
ACTAAGTTTAGGTAATTTAAAAGTCTTTTTAGGACCTGAAGAGATAGATCGCGTGAGTTAAGAGCTTATACTGTTCTTGCAGAGGACCTGAATTCAGTTCTCAGCATCCATGTCTGGTAGCGGTAGCTCACAACCACTTGTAACTCCAGCTCCAGAGTATCCAAACCCTATTCTAGACTCTTTAGGTGTGTTTTCTGATGTGCACATAAACACACATATATGTGACTTAAAAATAATATGTATACTCTTTAAACATCTGCCTTGACTTGTAGACCAAAGGAACCTAGTGGAATACTCAGAAACCCTTACAGCACTACACACCAAAGTTTTTTACAAAGTGTCAATAACATGAATTGGGGAAAAGCCTATATAATAAGTGGTGCTGGCAGAAAAGTGTACCTAGATCAATTTCTCTCACACTGCATAAAAAATCTACTCAAACTCGATCAGAGATGATAATTTAAAACAGGGAACACAGGAACTCCTAAAGATAAACAAAGAATGTAGATACAGGCAACAGATTTCTAACTATAACCCCAATAACACAAGAAACAACTCTAAAGAATTAACACATGGAATTACATGAAAATTAAGAAGCTGTGTAGCAAAAGAAACTAAGGTCATCTTTAACCATCAGAGAAATACAAAGTAAAACTACTTTGAGATTTCATCCCACCCTATTGAGAATGGCAATCATCAAGAAAATAAATGATGACAAATGCAGGTTGGGAAATAAGAAAGGGGTACCCTTATATCCTGTGGGAAGTATAGGCTAATGCACCACTATACAAGTCAGATAACTCAGCTGTACCACTCCTGGAGATCTACCCCCAAAATGCTACATCCTACTATAGAGATACTTGCATATCCAAGTGTATCACTGTTTCTTTTACAATAGCAAGGAAATTAAATCAGCCTGGATATCCATCAACAGAAGATGGAATTATTAATGTGTGCGCGTGTGTACATAATGGAGTTTTATTCCACTGTAAAGAGAAATGTACTTAGGATTTTGCAAGAAAGTGAGTGGAACTGGAAAATACTAAATGAGGTAATTGAGGCTCAGAAATACAAATCTGTATGTTCTTTCCCATATGCAGATTCTAGCTCCAAACTGTAAAGTATGTTTATCCAGGTGGGAGGGAGAATGGGCAAAGGCCAGGAAACTAGAAATGGGCACATACAACTGGGAAAAAAGAACCTCTAGCAGTGACTAGTAGGGGTCACAGTTAAATATGGAAGGGAGACATACTAGGGGAAAAGTATGATGAGGAAGGCAGACTGCTGAGGGCTGGTGGGGGAGAGCCAGCCAAATGAAGCTTGTATGAAAACCTATTGCTTTGTCAACCAGTTAAAATATAAGAAATAGAAAATTATATATATACGTGTGTGTGTGTGTGTGTGTGTGTGTGTGTGTGTGTGTGTGTGTGTG
>NW_021604704.1:2936074-2997852 GCF_004785775.1 Grammomys surdaster
TGTGTGTGTGTGTGTGTGTGTGTGTGTGTGTGTGTGTGTGTGTGTGTTTTCTAACCAGGAACGAAGTTCCAGAAATGTAGCTGCTTAGTCAAATGATAGAGACATTGAAGTATTGTCTAACAAGAGGACAACTTGGTGGATTTGACTTTCTTCCTTCACCTTCACATGGATTCTGGGAATTGAAGTCTGGTTGTCTGGCTTGCAGAGCAAATGCCTTTGCTCACTGACCCATCTCACAAGTTCTCAACATTTCTAAAGCTCCAGTTTAGGATTGCCAGTGTGATTTCAAGAGAACTTACCAAAAAATGTTTGATTTTAGCGGTAAGCTAATACCTCTTGTATTGTGTACTGGCAATACTGGTTGTGCTTATTGCTTTAGACTTTTTTTTTGTATTGTTTTGTTTTGAGACGGGGTCTGACTATGTAGCCCTGGTTGGTCTAGAATTCAGTGTATAGACCAGGTTGTTCTCAGATTCAGAGATCTGCCTGCCTTTGCTTCTCAAGTGCTAGGACTAGTGTCATGCCTGGCTTATTTCTTACCTTTTACTGACTTGATAGGCAAAAACGGTATCACATATAACTATATTTTGTCTTTTTGATAGCCAATAAAAGTATTAATTTTTATATTTAATTTTTAAAGTATTCCTTTACAAATTGGCCATTTGTTTTACCTTTTGTCCTGTCATTGCCCTGTACTTTTCTTTGTTTCTTTTTTTTTTTTGTAGACTAAGCCTTGATTTTTATTACTTAAAAAATGCAGATTTACTTTGCTTTCTGACTCTGTGCTTGTGCCTTCAACACTTCCACAGCGATTTTCTGCTCCTCAATAAGGAAAGCCCGCTTGATCCTGTCTCGGACACACTTGGCACACATGGAGCCACCGTAGGCCCTGCTGACGTGCTTCTTTGTCTTAGACAATCTCATAAGGACTTTGGGTCTCACAGCACGAACCCCTCACAGTCTGCCTGGGCACACACCACATGCGGATTTGGGTGCCTTCCCGACCTTCTTAAACAATCTTGTTGCCAGGAGTTCGAGACAGCCTGGTTTTGTTAGAGGCTGTGTTGTAGGAAAGCCTACGACGGTATGTCAAACGCTGGACCATCTTGAGCACCTTCCACTCTAAGCACCGTCCCCGGAAGAGGACTGTACTTTTCTTTCTTTTGGTTAAAAATAGATTTTCTTCCATACAATATATACTGCTTAGTTTCTTCTCCCAGATCCCTCTCATTTCCCCACTCTCCAAATCCACACCATTTCTTTTCTTTAATTTGTATACAGTTTATATATCAAAGATACTAATCTACTATTTCCTTTTACATATTTTTATAATTTACTTAAAAATGTTTTTCCTAATGAGTTTTGGATATTGAAAAAGCTAAACATTAGAAGAAGCCTCTATTTGATGTGATTGGATCTCATAACTGGTATACTAAAGAGAGGAGGGGTTATTTCCAATTTTAAGCATGGATATAGCCTTCACAACTACTAGCTTAATATGAACATATCTTTTAAAATATGCATTACAAAAATTTAATTGAAACTAATTTAGTTGTACATATTTATTAGGTATCATGTGATATTTCAATTGTATTTACTATATGAAACAATTAGATCAGAGAGATTGATATAATCATTATTTCAAACATTGGTCATTGCTCTGTGTTGAGATCATCCAAGTTTTTTGCAGGGGATGCTTTTTTTTTTTTTTTTTGAGATAAGGTCTCACTCTATGTAGCTCTGGTTGCCCTGAAACTCACTATGAGGATCAGACTAGCCTTAAATTCTCAGAGATCTGTCTTCCTACCTCTGCCTTCCCAGTGCTAGGACTAAAGTGTGTGCTATCATGCCCAGCCCACGATTTTTCTTCTTCCCATCTCCCTGCTGCTATCCTTACCAGCCTTTGAGTACTACTATGTTTTTAGCTTCCACATATAAATGAGAACATGTAGTATTTGTCTTTTTGGTAGTAACTTATTCACTAATGTCCCTAGTTCTGAGTTTTTATGTCTTTAAAGTAGAGTAATAATATCTCTTACAACTGTAAGATATTTTGCAGATTTGTCACCCACATTTGATATAGGATCATCTTTACCTGTTTTTTTTACTCATATTTGATGTAATATGTATGCAACCTGTAATTAAGAATTCCAGAAATGCATACACAGCTAGCATAAAGAGAAACACATGTGTGAACAAACATAAATGACATCTTAATTTGTGGAGCTCTTGAGCACATTCATTTTCCAGGAGCCAATCAGCATTGAACAGTCAGCATACTATGGGCATTCGTTACATTTCATACTGTGAAATTCGTTAGTGGAGGTTGGTTAAACACACCTCTTCCATAGTTATAACCTATCAGTCTTTCTCTTTAGGTTGTTTTGCTGCTTCCTGAGCATCATGCCATCTTCTTTTGTTTTGATTTCCTTTGTTGCTGGTTAATCTGAAATTTATTTAGTTTTTGAGTGGGTAGTAAAGATAAAATACCTTTTAAAAATAGCTTTTTTTCTACTCTTAAATGATGTGACAGGATCCCTGACCTCCATAGTAAGTGCTTTCTTCACAGAGACTGATCAGAGGTGTAAAATGTAGGATCAGATGGGAAAAGATGGATAGACTGTTGGATGGCCATTCCAGGTAGCCTGTGCCATCAGTGGAGATAGAACTGAATCCTGTCAATTCATTGGTCTCTTGACACACATATAATAGGTCAGCTGATAATGCAGTGGGGGCCATCACCATTAATTTAGTTGCTAGGTGTCCTCCTTTGTATGGAGTCCAGTTGAGGGTGTTGTACCACTCCTTGATCTGGTGTGTTTAATGAGTTCTAAGGCCTGATTTTTTGTGATATGGTTGTAATATACTTATGTGCCCATATATAACATACCATTGTATTTTGCTAATCTATAGAGTGGTACCTTTTTACTTTTATGAAGAAGTTTTCAGTTAGTGTGTCATAAGTGGTGCTGGATAAGTGGTCCTATTTATGTGTACAGTAAGGTACAGAGTCATCCTGCTTGAGCGTTACATGCAAAATGGAACCAAATGCTATTAATAGAATAGAGTCACACAGAGCAAGGTACAATCTGAAAACTCCTGTTTTACATAATATGGAGTAGTTAGAGCAGGGTGCACGTAGTAGTATCATCCCAGTAGAGTGGAGCAGGGTCAGAGAAAGAGAAAAGCAAAAACTGAAAAAATTGGGTAAGACCAGATCTAGTTAGAAGGTATTTTTCAAGGAGCCCTGGACTCTTCCACAAATGTACATTTGAATGGGTAGCTGGTCTCTTGTTTAGATAATAGTAGATAAAGTAGTTTGTTTACTATGCAATTTAATAAACAGTTATAGTGTAGTTCATTAATAAAGACTGTATCAACAAGGAAGTAACTAAAAATTATCTATAAAACTGTCCAACTTGAAACCATGATTTGCTCTCTGAGTTTTGTGAATATCTGCTGGAAAATTCTTCATCTTTTAAATATGATGTGTTTTTATATAAACCTTCATCTGGAGTAAACAGACATCTCTTGGTGCAACTACTTTTTCCAGGGTCATAGCATTAGGTCAGCTAGTGAAACATTGTCTATATGCTGTTCAAGGCTATGAGTGACTTCTTTTAGTATTGTGTGGAAAACAATATTAAGGAACTGCTATGGGGCAAAAGTTCTTAGTAGAAAATGTTATTACATGATAGTGTTTATGCTAGTCCTAGCTTTTTCAGTACTTTACCTTTAAATGAGTAGTGTTATGTTTTGATCATCAAAATAATGTTTGGTGTTGATAGATTCTGTTTAGTCTTCCTACTATTTATTGATACCATACATAACTTTAGAGTAGATCCACCAACTTTGAGTTAAAGCACACAGATAACAACCAACAGAAAGGTTGGTTTCTACTGCAGAATTTCAGTCTCTGAAATTAGTTTTCTTCCCTTCCTCTGGAAAGCACCAATTTCAAGGCCTACATTTCTCCTTTCCCAGGTTTAAATCATTGGAGGTTCTTGCTAGAAAGCACAGACAAAGCACATGGAGCCAGTGCCCCCAAGTTTTTCAGACCATCTGGAACTACCTGTGGCTGCTTCACAGTCTAAAACTTCAGATGGCTTTATGATCTGTTGGCAGATGGCTAAATTGGGATCCTTGTGTCAGGGTTCTTATTATCTTTATTTTTATTCTAAAATAGAAGGAGAAATGGAAGAAGGATACATCGATATGTTTCAAAATATGTAGATTAGGTGACAGCATTCCTGCTTTGGATTGGGTGTGTTGTTTTTGTTTGGTTGATTTTGTTCTTTCAGATTCACCTTTCTTTACCTGGAATTAGCTAAGAAAAATTGGCATTTATAAGAGTTGATGGTATAATAGATCAGATTCTCTGTCTCTCTCTGTCTCCCCTGCTCCTGCCTCTCTCTCTTTATGTATGGTAGCCTGGAATTTGCTATGTAGATCAGGTTAGCTTCATAGAGATATCCACCTGCCTCTGCATGATGCTGGGAAATGCATGAACTATCATATCCAGCCTCCATAGATATGATTTTATTGCTGGTGCCTTCAGCAATAAGGCTTAAAATAATTAGAAAGGTGTCACTACTTTGTATAGGTTTCAGGAGGAGTGTTGCAAAGCTTTTAATTCAGTATTTGTTGACCCAAAGTGTCTGACACACTAAAATAAAGTCTTGGGATCTTATGAAAAGAGAAAATAGCCCTAAATACACACTGTGTTGCTTACTGCCCCATTTAATTGAATTCAAGGTGATTCCTCAACTTAATATATTAAGTTTTAGTGCTTTGCTATATGTATAGGGCATATCTGGCTATGTAAGTATATTTATCTTAAAATGCAGTGATAGACTTATTTGCATAGGTATCTAATAAAAAGTTAGACATATTAAATATTTAGTTGTTTGGCAAGAAATTTGATATTGTGTGCATATTTATATGCCTATTTATATATATACATACAAAAAGAGACAAACACAGACAGACAGACACACAAACATATGCACACACACACACCTAACCAGAAGCCCGAGGAGTAACATGAGAACATGTTTCAGATATACCTGTGATGAGGAATTTGCCTCTGGTTTTTGTGCAATATTTCATTTTTACCTTTTGCTACATGTTTTAATTCTTGATCATTTTCCTGAGAGGTTGTTACTTTCATTTTCAACGTCTAATACTACTTAAGTAACTATATGCAAATTAATTTTACGGAAGAATATGAAATGTATTTAAAGCTTTTGTTTTTTTTCCCTTGTATTACTCTCTAAGTCAGCCCAGATGGTGGCCATTATGGATAGCAATAGTAAGGAAGAAAGCTGTTAATACGACAGTGTCTAGCATATGTTTCCTTTTTATGAGTTTGTGAACTAGTGTCAAAGGTGTGCTGCAACATGTATTTTATGCAGAGTAGCTTTTAGAACACTTCTAAAGCTTTCCATCTACATCAGCCAAGCAGAATAGATTAGACAATAGATATGTCTTCTGCTTTTATCTCTGGCAGGTAGCTGCATTTTTTGAAGGAAACTTTGATCTTCTCATATAGCCAGGTTTTCACTTGAAATTTCCTAATTATGTTGTGTGATCTTAACTGTTACTTTAAAAAACCTAAAGTCGCGGGGCTGCAGATGTAGTTCAGTGGTAGACAGCTTGCTTAGCATATATAGGGCCCTAGGTTTGACCCCAAGCACAGCCAGAAAGCCTCCAAAACAAATCCAAAAGCCCTTTAGCATTTAGATAGTATTTGGAGCCTACAGTAGAGCAGGCAAGTGTGTTTTCTGCATATATGCTTTTTTTTTTCTACAGCTGGGATTTGTGTTCTTTTTATATATTCAGCGTGTAAGGTATTCCAAATGTGATCTAAAGCAACCTTGGCCTTAAAGATGTAACTTGTTCTATGTTGCTACAGTTTCTTTTATAGTCTTTTTAAGGTTATATTTCTAGACTTTTTAAGTGTTTCCCTGTGTGTTGACAAGGACATTGACCTTAGCTCTGAAAATGTTAATGGAGGCAGGGTTGCCACTAAGTGGTAAGAGCACTTGTGTGGTGTACACAGCACTCTATTTCTCTTGCCAGCGTGGGAGGAAAAGGTAATGGACATGAGAGGGAAATGGGGAACAGCACTTGCTTTAAAGACATGGACAGTGAGATTTTAATGAAATACATTTTAATATTGCTGAAATTTCAGTTATATTTTTATCTTGGATTGCTTCACTGTTCTCCCAGAGATCAGAGGGAGCTGTGATTCGTACTATTATCATAAAAACAGATGATTATGTTTAGTCAGCAGCCAACTGTGTTGGTTCTGTCTGTCGAAACCAAAGCAGTAGAGACAATTAGACTATACCCTTTGATCTTTTTATGCCCTCTCTATCCCAGGTCATTATTTCTTTGCTATAAAATCAGAATAGTGAACTTGGTACATTGCTACATGGGATAGCATAGCTATGTTCTTCAAATGAACTTAAGCCTAAAAAAGGTATTGTTGAGTGTATCCAAAGGGTAGGAAATTATTATATTAGATATAAATAAATTACATGCTATAGATTTAATTAATAATTTATGCATTCATAGTAAATTAGGATTCAGGGTTTTTTAAAGATGCTCATTATTATGTATGTGCCTATGAGATGTTTGTGCAGGTGTGCATGCCACAGTGTGTGTGTGTGTGTGTGTGTGTGTGTGTGTACAACTTTTAGGACTCTGTTCTGTACTGCTTTCATGTGGTTTATGGGATTGAATTCGTGTCATGCCTGACTGGCAAGCACTCTGCCTATTAGAGCTACTTTTTTAAACACCCATTTTGTACATGTTCTTTATGTCAGCTATATAAGTTAGCTTTCCTAATATTCTTATCTCTGGCTGAATGAACAGGTGATTTCTTTCAAAATGTGATTGATCCAAAGTTGAAGAGTTAGATGATTTAATTAGATCAGAATTATTTAATATGTATAGACAGCTTAACACATTTTCTCCATTCTAATGTCTAGAGTTTGTTTGTGAATCCCTGAGCTCTAGAGTTGAGAAGAAACTGAAGTTGATACAAATAGAAAATAGGTTCTAAAACACTGAGTGAGAAGTCAACAGCAATTGTAGAGTTTGAGACCCCTGAGGGTCTCAACTAGCATATTACGTTTATTTTTATTTTTATTTTTTTATTTTTTTTTCAAGACAGGGTTTCTCTGTATAGTGCTGGCTGTCCTGGAACTCACTCTGTAGACCAGGCTGGCCTCGAACTCAGAAATCCACCTGCCTCTGCCTCCCAAGCATATTCCATTTATTGTCAGAGAATGTCCTGGTCAATTAGCTATGCTTGAAGTAGACATATGGTAACATATGAATGATAAATATATAGTGATCTGACTAAACCCATTATGACCTTTTAAAAGTACCTGATAGAACTTTTTTTTTTTTACAGATTCTGTTTTGCTGGGCACATTAGGAAAAAGTATGAACAATATCTTAGTAAGTTACAGGATTTTCTATATATCATTAGGAGTTAAATTTTCTGCTCTGGTACAGAAAATGTGAACAACAGCCTAAGTAAATTTGTGTTCATTTTCCCAGACAAAATAAGAATTCCAAAGTATATTCCATGTATGGCATGGTACTTCTAAGATACTATTAGGGACATGGCACCCTCTAGTCTTCCTTTCAACTCTCCTTATTATGTACTTAAGGTCACAGAATAGTCTCCAAGTCCCTAGTCATTGTGTTTGTGTTGGAGGCAAGTGGAAAGACAGGACAAGATGGTGCCTGCTAGCTGAGTAAGCCATCTTGAATAAGCTTTTCTGTAAGCCAAAAGAAGTGAAATCTCCTTTTATCTCACTGACTGGATGATATCATGAAACTATCTCATCTACAAAGTTGGGGAATGTATTTTACTGGAGTATATTAGAATCCAACAGCATTGGGCTTCTGATAGTATGAAAAAGGGAGAGGATAAATATTGAGTAGACGAATAATAATCTTTGCTACAGAATAACTCTCTGGCTATCTAATCCTTATTCATTCTGTATAGAAAACTGCCCACCCTTTCCATGATTAAAAAATAACCATCTCTGCATTGTTGTCTTTAATTCCTCAGTTTTTTTATGATGTGCAGCCTTCTCCATTAAGAGAAGGTACAGAATTTAAGGAAGGAAAGATACATTTTGGCCTCATTGCTTCTGGTTCTGTGGTGGTGGGAGCTTTGTCCAAGGTGACTTTTTTCATAGAACTGGAGGAAGCAGGGGCAGAGCAGGATCTGATACAACCTCCAAGGACCAGCTGGCAATGGCCTACTTCCTTTAATTACATTCTGCCTTCCAAAGTTTCCAGAACCACTCTTATGTAACACTACCAGTTAGGGACTAAGCCTTTTATGGGGAGATATTATACTTGAACCAAACCATAATAGGTAGAAAAAGAATAGGTTAACTAGTAAAACTTTCTGCCCTGAACAGAGGAAATAAAAGTTATCATTCCTATTGGTCATGGAAAGTAGGCTCGCTACCCTGGCTTCTTGGATGACCTATGTGAACAGAATCTGAGTAGCTCTCTAGGGTGACTTTCTTTGCCAGGAAAGTAAATTTATGAGGAGGAGTCTCAGAGGCCTATGTTCTGTCAGAAATTTCAGTGAGACCCACTGTTACTGGTTGACAAGCCTAAGCAAAAGGAAGGCAACTAGGGTAGGTATAATTACTGAAATGGATAGCAGAGTCAGCCAAGCAAACAGACTGACCTGTGGTGCCCAAAGATGTTTCCTTTACCCACTAAGAAACCCAGGGCTGTCCTTTAGAAGCTCTTTATCAACCTTCCTAGTCTGCTCCCATCTTGAGTGCTAGAAGTAAGCCATACTTTCTTGGGTGCTTTGTGGCTTCTCAGCCAATATCCTGTTGCTGTCAATTTAGGACCCGATATCTTTCTAAAGAAAAAGCCTTAAAAAGCTAGGGATATAGCTCAATTGATAGAGTGCTTGCTTAACATGCCTGAAGCCTTGTGTTCCATCCCTATCTATAAAACTGGGTATGGTGACACACTTCTGTAATCCCAGCACTTGGAAATGGAAGGAAGAGGATCAGAATTTCAAGGTCATCTTTGGCAACATAGAGAGTTCATTCCCCACCTTATTCTTTTGAGTCAAGGTCTCTTACTGAACCTGGAGTCAGGCTGGCAGCCAGCAAGCCCCAGAAATTCTCCTGCCTCCACCCACCACAGCGTTGAGATTACGGAAGTGTGGCTACTTCCAGATTTTTACATGAGTGCTTGAGATTCAAACTTGGCTCTTTGTGCTTGTGCAGCAAGCATGTTTACCCACTGAGCCACCTTTCCAGCCCCTGGTACCAGTTTTTAAAGACTAGTTGTAGTTAAGTCTTTCATTTGCCTCAAGCTAGGTGATAATAGGTAGTTTAATGTATATTTACTTCTTAGACTCAAAAACTGAGAGAAATTAGGACTAGGGAAAATGATTTTTCCAAGGACAGCAATGATTAGAAAAGACAAGGAAACAGTATGAGAGTGAAACTATGTAGACACAATTGCTAAGAAGGGAATTAATCAATGTTGGGGGGGAGGATAAATGATCAATAAAAATGGGCAAAGTAGTCTTTCCGTGATCCTATTGAGGCCAAGTGGATACCATGCTAGCTATTTAAACTAGGTGATATAATTCACCTAGACTATTAGCTCCTATTTACAGTGAAGGGAACCATGAAAAAAGTAAACCCATTGCTAGGAGTTTATGTGTATAAATATTTAGAACCAGGATTAGTTACTTTCCTTTTGCTGTGACAAAGCAAAACAGCTTAAGCAAGAGAAAGTTTATTAATGAATTATTTAACTTTATGTATATAGTTTCATGTATGTATGTGCATCACGTGTATCCCTGGTGTCCACAAAGGACAGAAGAGGGTATAGAATCCTCAGGAACTGAAGTTAACAGATCCAAAGGCTAACAGAGCCATCATATGGGGAGGGTACTGAGAATTGAATCTGGGACCTCTGCAAGAGCAACATGTGCTCGTAACTACTGAGCCATCTCTCCAGCCCCAGAAACAAACACACACACCAGGCACCTATTCTCAGCACTTTGAACAGTTATAACTCTCTGCAATTAACCCCTGCAAAAGGAAGCTTCTCAGCCGAAGCAGTTGTTAGTTATTATATTAACTACCAGGGCTTAATAATGGTAAATAGTAGCTGTTTTATTGAGTATTTGTTAAATACTAGGCACAGCAGTAAATGTTTTACATTCTTTAATCCCCAGAACAATCCCCAAAGGTGGACAATATTATCCTGTGTTAGTTTTCTGGCATAATAATGTATACTTGAGATAATCAACTTGTAATGAGAAGTGATGTATTTGCCTCATGGATTTTGGAGCATGGATTTTGGAGCAGTGTACCTCTTGTTTTGCATCTGTAACAAGGCAACACATCATGACAGGAGTTTGTAGTGGAGTTATTCTTACCTCATGACTGGCTAAGTAAAGAGAAAAAACGTTTGGGGCCCTACTCTGTCTTTCAGGGGTACACCTGCAATGATCTCACAATTGCCCATTATGCCCCAGTATTTAAAAGCTACACAACCTCTAAAAAAGGCAGTGCTAAGGAACAAGACTTAACTCATGGATCTGTCTCTCTACTCCGCAACAACCCCCATGTATGTGTGGAAGCCAGAGGTCGACGCTATTTGTCATTCTCAATCACGCTCTACCTTATTTTTTTGAGACACAGTCTCTCATTAACCTAGAGCTCCCCCATTTAGTTAGACTAGCTGTCCAACAAACCTCCCAGATCTTTCTTGTTGCTGCCTTCCCAGTGCTAGGTTTGCAGGCATCTGTCGCCTGTTGTTTGTTTGGTTTGGTTTTTGTTTTTTTCATGTGGCTGTTGGGCATCTAAACTGAGATCCTCATACTTGCATGGCAAGTGCTTTAACCACTGAGCCCAGCACAGGAGGGAGATTTAAGATCTGAAACAGTTTCTTTTCTGTATAAAGATTTGTAAACTGAGGCTTTAGAGAGATGTAAGCCATAAAGCTGGGAGTCTAAGTTAATTTGATTCTAAAGTCTGTACTCTCCAGCTACAATTATCCATGGCCCTTGCCATTTTGGAATTCATTTTAATAGTGGGAAGGAAATAGAAATAGTAAATTGAATTATTTCATGTTCTTAGTTTTGACATGTTTGCTATGTTCCTTTGCAGTGTCTAAAAATTATGCAAAAGATCTTTGGAATGCTTAGTGAATTAAGAATCTTGGGAAATATTAATTCAACAAAATGTATTGAGCATTTATTATGTTCTGGGTTCTTTTTGGCCTTGAGGATACAACACTGAGTAATACAAAAGATTCTGTTTCTGTCACAGAAATTGAAATTCAGAGAGAGAGAAACAGATGTTAAATAGTTCCATAAACAGTTGTTGATGTCATTGATGTTGAATACTATGAAGGAATGGCACATAGGTTCTATGATAGTAATTGAAAAGGAAATTAAGTCTACTCCAGAAATGAGAATTAATGGAATAGTCTATTTTCTGAGTAGAGATCTCTCAATTTCCACCACCTAGTATTTTATGATTCTTGATTCATTGTTATTTCTGCAAGTATGCTACAGACTTGTACTTTGTGTCACTTGGGAAGAATTAATTTAACTTGCTTTGAAGAGAATGAAAAACAATTAACTACCAGAGCTAAGTCTTGTAGATATATGTAAAAGAAGAGTATTTTAGTCTGCAGAAAAGTTTGTACAAAGTTTACACAGAGGCACTAGGAAAAAGAAGATGAAGCTAATCTTAGGAAGATGATTGTGAGTGGTATAGCTAGATGGGGTGCAGATCTAGTATTGAGAGATGAGTCAGGAAAGGTAGGTAGAAGATAAAAATATTTATGTAATCAAATCTGGTTTTCAGAGTAGTATTCTATTAACCTCTCATCACCTCAGTGAATCTAAGAAATATGAAATTTTATTTTTTCCTCTTTCTAATTGTTTGCATTTTAAAAATAAACTATGTCAATATTGACTAAAGTAATTTGGATAATGAGATGTTTTACAGTTCTCAAAATATATGTGATGCAGTAATAATGATTGGAATCACAGTCCCAAAGTGTAGTGGTTTGAATGACAATGTCTCTCATAGGCTCAGATATTTGAACATTTGCTCTCCCGATGATCGAGCTGTTTGGGAGAGGGTTAGGATGTGGAGCCTATCTGGAGGAATATGCCACTGGGGGCCACCCCTCTCTGCTTCATGGAGTTGTTCAAGATGTAAGCTTTCAGCTTCCTCCTCCTACCACGATGCCTGACTGTTGCCATGCTCACCTGCCATGGTGAATTCTTATCCCTCTCAAACCATAAGATAAGATAAACTTTTCTTCTATATGTTGCTTTGGTCATGTTGTCACAGCAGCAAAAAAAGTACAAAGTAGTAAAATGCTGGAAGGGCTCATAGCTAAGCTGAAGCTTAGGTATTATAAGAATATACAGTTAACTTTCCATGTCTGAGTTCCACATTTGGTAGATTCAACTAACCAGAGATTAAAAATAATGAATGGGCTTATCAGGATGGCCAAAGTATCTGAGCCTACTTCCCTGTCCTAGCCCAAAGTCATTTTCATGTCTGAAGCCTACTTCCTTGTTCTAGCCTAAAATTTAGAATCCTGTCTGAAATTACTTCTTTGTTCTAGCCTAAGATTTAGATTCCTACCTGAAATTACTTCTTTGTTCTAGCCTAATGTCATATTCCTGCCAAGCAGCCCCAAAGGCTCTCCTCCTCTCCCCGTTTTTTGTTTCATTAACAAGACTGAGCCTGTCTTAGGTCATTTGGACAAGAATGCCTTCCTTACCCATCATGGAATATGCATTATCAAAAGCAATGCACTTCTGTCTTCAGTTGGTAAGGCTCTGTGCAGATTCTTACCTGTCCTTGGCTTGCCAGCCTGTTAATTTAATAACTCTGTCTGGGGGTCCATTTTCAGGTTCAAGCCATGTACTTTGGCTACCAACATGTTGATGTTGTTAAAGACAAGCTTTAACACAATCAGCAGGAATAAAAGTATTACAAGGACAAAAAGGGCTAGCATGATCAAGCTATATATGCCATTCTTGAAGCTTGACCAAAAGAGAAATATTGACCTCAGGCCATGAGTAATTTTATCTGCAGTATCTACCGCATCAATGCTCAGCAGAACAGCATTCTTGAAATTCATAAGCTCCCTATGTATAGTTAAAACTTCCAGAGAGGTGTTAGAATTATGCCAAATACACTGCAAGTGACTATTTGGATCTATTGTATTGCTAGACCCACAACCTAGAACTGACCTTAATACATGCATGTAATTAAAATGATATAAAAGCATAATGGAGGAGGGGGGACAGAATAGGGGGGTTCTAGGGAGGGGAAATGGTATGACATCTGTATAGTAAATAAATAAAATATCCAATAAAAAATTAAAAAAAGAATAGTTAAAAAAGTAAAATATGTCTTCAGATATAGAAAAATACCTTGCAATTGGGAAATGCATATTAAATTAAAATAATCACTAATCAAAGTGGAGTAACCTTGTATTTAAAAATAAAAGTTGCCATGTTATTTTCTCCTAAAAAAATGAATCTCTACTAACTGCATATTTTTCTATATATGTAACCCAGTGTGAAAACTACTTAATAGCATTTGCATTATATTTAGTATTTTTGAGTAATAGAGAATGTAGAGGATGTAGGTGGATCTGCCTTAGTTGTATGTAAAAATATCCCATTTAATATAGGAAGCTAGAGTAGGAACCATTACCCACAGATTCTGCACTATTATCATTTATATAAGATCACGTCAGCCTGAAAAGTAAGGTGGTGTTTTTGTTTATTTTCCTCCACTCCACACTTCCCTCCCTTCTCCCTCTCTTGCTTCATCACCTTTGTCATTGGGGGGACAGGTGTGTGGCTGTGTGTTTGAGCACCTGTGTGAGTGCCTCTGTGTGTGTGTGTGTGTGTGTGTGTGTGTGTGTATGATGGGGATGGGACCCATGCTGATCAAGTATTCTACTACTGAGCTACAAATCCAGCCCCAAAGAATAAGCATTGTTCTAATTTTTAGTGCTAGGGATTGAACCTCAGGTCTTATGTGTACCAGGCCAAGTGCTCTCCCATTGACTTTCATCCATAGCCCCTGAAGAGAAAGTTGGAATTATATTTTCCATTATATATATATATTGGAAAATGGAAAATTTATTATATATATATATATACATATATACATATATACATATATACATATATACATATATACATATACATATATACACATACACATACACATACACATACACATACACATACACATACACATACACATACACATATATATATATATATTTGTGTGTTTATAACATACAAGCAGGCACCACGGAGGCCAAAAGATCTCCAGAACTGAAGTTTTGCAGGTGGTTGCGAGCTGTGTGAGGTGGGTTCTGGGAACTGAACCTGGATCCTTTTCAAAAGCAGCAAGTGTTTTTAACCACTGGGCTATTGCTCTAGCCCCTGAAGAAAAAGTTTTTAACTTTGGTGCTCCAAGTATTTTCTGTTACTAAGGTAACGTGTTTTGTTCATGATCACAGAGGGAAGTAAGAACTCAAATAAGGGGAAATGGACAGAAGGAGCAGCACAAGAGTGTGATACAGAGAATGGAGAACTACCTAGGACTCCATGCTCTGCATAGGAGCTGGGTGATACCAGTCTTTGGCACTGACTACTGAGTGTTCTGGAATATGAATCAGGATTTCACTTTTCAAAGCTGCCTTCTAAGAGTACACCATGATGTATAGTATAGCAAAAAGTCAAAAGTGTATGCAGTTCGTAAGGTTTCATGAACTTGAATCCTAGTAAAGAAATTAGAACATTACCAAGAGCCCTGTTTCATATTACTTTTGGTTCCATCATTTTATCAGAAAATGGAGGAAATAATCTTTTTTCACTTTTTAGGAGTACCAAGAAACAAAACAAACAAAGCATAAGAAAGAAAACAAACAGCCCTCCTAATATCATAAAGGCATAGGGTCAGTTTTCCAAGAAGAACATATTTGCAGCATTACTAATAAACCAATTAAATTTGAAGTAATTAGGGAAATAACTTGGAGAACTATCAAGCAAAGGATGAAATAGTTGTCAGTCTAAAAACCAGTCATTCGAGAGTCAGGAAGATGGTTCTGTGGGTAGATATTTGCAGTTAGGCCCAAGGACCACCTGAGTGATCCTTCCACACAGTGGAAGGAAAGAGCTGACTACCTTCAGTTATTTTCTGGCCTCTGTGTATGTCATCCTTAACACACACACACACACACACACACACACACACATAAATGTCATACATTTTTATATCATATTTCTATGGGCATAGCACATGGCTTATGTAGTTCCTATAACCCATTATTCTAAATAAAATGTGTAGTTTTTCACAGCCAGCAAATGTGCAACCACTCTCGCTATCTGAGAAATAGCTCCTTGCAATGAAAAACAAGCCAAATATTGAAAGTGGACACAAGTCTTGAATTTACCAGATACTTTTGGATTTTAAGAAGTTTGATATTGAGTTATAGAGAAACCTAGTCAGTAGTTAGAAGACAGAATGTGGGTTAGTGGTTAGAGAGGGTGTCTTAAATATGAACACAACATAAGGTAATTTAAATTCAAGCCCATTTAGGAAGACACTATTGTAATTGTCTCATGTATTTGAATTTCTTACATCTGTTTAAGCAGAAGGGAATGGGTACCCCATTCACCTGTGCATAAAGGTAAACTGTTGTTACAGTTTTTAAATCCATTTTTTCTTCCCGGTCCTGCTCCTGGAATGATGACTCTGAGACCAGTCATCCATAGATGCCTTGGCCATAAACTTTGGCTCATTCCGTAACTAGCTCATAAGTTATTTAACCATTTGAACTAGTCTATGTCTACCGTTTGGTTACTCACTTCTCTTTCAGTCCTGGCCTGCCTCTTCCTTTGCTAAGGAGGCATCTCCCTGGGTTCATCTACCTGCTGGTTTACCATCTCCTCTGTTGGTTTCTGGGACTCTGTCTAGTCTCTAGTCAGGCTCTATTTCCCAGAATCCTCTTTTCCTGCCAGTGTCCCACCGCCTATGTCCTGCCTCAGCTTATTGGCCATCATGTTTTTTATTGACAGGTGATTATTATAAGAGATTTTTTTCTATAGTAAACCCCTCCTCACTAGGCAAATTACTTTCCCATACTACATCTGTTTCTCAGGCAACAAAAGCTTATAACTGAAATTAAATCTATTCAGTAAGAAACAATGAAGGTGGGGGGGAACACTGTTCCTGCCATCTAGTAAACATCTGATAAAAGTTTGGAAACATTTGTACTTTATAACTTATATGCCATAGTTTACTAATTTTTCTGATATAACTAGAGGGAACATTTCAAGTTACATGGGATATATATAATTGTATTTTATATCAAATTTCCAAAATTTGATGCTTGTGGAAGTTAACTAAATGCTGTCCTGACTTGTTAGTCTAGATTCCGCCATCCCTGTTGCCTTCAGATTAGCAGGAAACCTATGTATCAAATTTTTGTAATCTCTTCAACAGAAAGACTTCTTTTTAAACCCCAGGGGAGAATGTCAGTCTTAAAAAATACTTGTTTTTTGGAGTAGGTGTAGCATGTATTTTGTCTGCCTTTAATGTATCAAAATCTCATCCTTTGAAAAAAAATTGAGTCCATGTAATAAAGACATTCTACATCACAGCATGTTTTGCTTTTTATAGTAAATGGCCAAAGAAAAATAATTTATCAGAAATGAGACTTTTACTTTGGAAGGTCTTTTATTTTTATGTTGTAATACATTTTTTTCTTCCTTAAATATCGGTTATGTAGTTAGTTGATATCAGCTCTTTTACTAACACTGTATTTAATCAGTTCTGAGTTTTTAATGAGAGAGAAATAAAAATGTTTAAAATATGAGTAACCATTTTAAAAGATATAGACCATAAATATGCACAATTTCAATAAAATGAAATTTAAAACCAGTAAATGTAATAGAATTCTTAGGATTCTTCCTACTCCAATTTTCAATGGAGAGTAATATTGGTAAATGTTCTTGGAGTTGTCAAGGTTTTGTTAGAAATTACATTTTAAAGGACAACTTATATAACATAAAAATGACATAAAAATTCTGTGGATGAGATGGCTCAGCAGGTAAAGGTACTTAAGGCCAAAGCCCAGTGATCTCCAGCACCTACAAAGTGACAGGAGAGAACTGACTCCCACACGTTGTCCTTTGACCTCTACATACATGCTGTGATGTATGCACACATACATGTGCACACAGATACATACAAATAAGTGTAATAATTTTTTAATTACATGAAAAGTCAAACTTGAATTCTTTTGCTTATTGACCAGTATACCAACCAGAGTGCCAGTCATCCTGCATTTTTATATTCATATTGGTAGGGTGCAAATAGTGGCCCTTATATTTTGGTGGTGATCAGCGGCTCTCTAATTGAACTTAAATACTGCTCAATAGGAGGAAATTCATCCTGGTCAGCTACCCATGGCTGGTGAGGTCATAGAGTGCAGGAGAGACCCTACTTTCCTAAACCAGTATAATTCCCAACTGCATTTTAAATACTTATCCTTATATCCACAGATAAACACAGTTCTCACTCTTCATCAAAGAAGCTTCTTTTTGTAGCAGATGGAGACTATTACAAACATCCACAACTGATAAAAATGCAGAAAACATCTGACCATGAGGTACCTATCCCCAGTTGATAGATCTAATACAACCTTTACCCTAAGGGACATCATATAAGTAGATACAGAAAGAGTGTAAGAGGCAGAGGACCAAGATGTCTGCTGTGAGATAGTGAGCTATACCTATGAAATCTTAACTATGTGGCTGCCTAAACAAGGCCTTCATGATAGCGACACCAGTTGGTACACCAATGTGGATAGAGGAAATCTCATAAGGCCCCACCCCTAGATTAAAAGCTGCAGGCAATTAATGGCTGCTAGGAGAAAGAGAATCAGTCTTCTGGGATGAATTCCCTGATAGGTTATCAGACACCAAGTGGTCATCCCTAAACACATGTCCATATGAGCAACACTAAATGGATTTAGCAAGAGGTGTGTGTGTGTGTGTGTGTGTGTGTGTGTGTGTGTGTGTAACAATAATTGAAGATGTCATGGATTTGAGAAGGAGTAGAGAAACATGGGAGAAGGGAGATGTAGAAATGATGGAAATATACTTGTGTGTTAAATTCTCAAAAATTATTTAAAAAATGTATAAAGCTAGGGAAATGGCTCAACAATTACAGCACTTGCCATTGCAAGCATTAGGGCCTGAATTTAGATCCCCAGAACCCAGGTAAATGCCAAGTGGGTTGGGTGGCTCACCTGTAATTTTTGCTTTGGATGTTGGAGCAAGCTGGTTAGTGAGACTAGTAATATTGGAGAGCTCTGGGCTTATTAAGAGACCCTGCCTCAGTGAATAAGGTGAAAGAACAATTGAGAATGATTCCTGAGACCAACCTCAGACCTCCACAGGTATACACTTGCTCAGACACTTGCACACAGATGTGTACCCACACATGCAAATATGCATACACACATTTAACACGTACCAGACACTGTCGGGTTTAAAAGAAAGCAGAAAAAAAGAAATAACATTTACAAGTTAAATAAGAATCCACATAGAGATTGAAATGATTTCCACCTGAATCAAATAAAATTGTTGTAATTTCTGGAAATGATCCTAAAATAATACTCATCAGGTGTGACTATGACACATTTATAGGGACCATGAGTACTAGGTTTTCACTCTTTTTCTAAAGCTCTGCTGTACCAGATGAATCTTGTACTCTTGAGCCAGTATGGACATTTAGAAGGAAAAGAAATAGAGAGTGGTATGATGGCAATGAAAACTGTTAATACATTGAGCTCGATCTCTGTTCCTAGCGTCTTGTGGGAGCTAGTGATCATCCCTTGCATTTTGTAGGCATAGAGTTATCAACAAAACAGAGAGTTTGGCCAAAAGATGCTTTGGATTCATCTCTACACCTGACTTTATTTTATTCTGGATGTATCTCTAATAAAACTTTGTTGCCAGATGCAGCTCTTGATCTTGGATATCTCAGACCTCAGAACCATGACCAAATGAATTTGTTTGTTATAAATTACCCAGTTTGTGATAATGTTATGGTAGCCCAAAATGGAATAAGACATTGTAGTTAATCAGATATCAATTACTTATTACATGCCAAGCATTCACTTAATTCTCAGAATAATTCTGAATCAATTATATTTAGTGGTAGTTTCTTTAGCCCTGTTTTACAGATGAGCAAACTGAGGTACAGAGAAGTTAAATAACTTGACACTAGCTCTCCCAATTTTTTTTAACTGGTTCAATCAGACTTCAAAATTTAAAATTCTGTATGTACTGTCAAAAACTTTCTTAATCACTATGCTATTCCTGCTTCATACCTATATTGGACTTCCGCTGAACTTGCATAATCTTTATCTCTTTTATTAGAAGTGAGAACTCATCTGTTATAAATATCAGAGAATTCCAGCCACTAGAGTATATCTGTAGCAGTGGCCTGAAGTGCTATCATCAGTGTTCAACAGTAACCAGCAGGTGCATATCAGAAAGCCAATATAACCTTTTAAAGGAAACATTCTTATGCCTTCATGATGGACAGGCTTCATTTAAAATACATTCTTCTTTCCCCTTGTAGTCATATCAATCAACTTTTTTTCCACTGTGGTGCTGTTAACACAGTGCCTTCTAACATCTTTTAACTTTAGAGTCAGAGAGCTTAATCAATTACATATGTTGGTACGGGGATGAAGGTCAAATGTCCCTCTAGCAATGCTTCTGATGATTAGAAAGGTAGCACAACTGTCCTAACCAAGCTGTTCTGTATGAGGATTCAGAGGTGGGAAAAGGTCAAAAGGCTTTACAAGTATAATAAAGAAGCTAAGTCACAGAACCTTCAGCTGAGAAAGAAGGCCACAATATTTAGTTTGGTGGTAAAGAAGACACAGAAACTTAAAGACTTCAAAAGGTATTAGTATGTACTTTTCAAATATTCATTGTCTCGGATCAGTTCCACTCCAATAAAAGATACAAACACAGACATTCACTCTTTAGAAAACACATTATTGAGACTATTCTCTTGCAAAGTAATGACTTTTTGGTTCAGGGTAGAACTCTCTCCCAAGATTTTAGATAAAGCCATAAAGACAGATTTGCTCTAATGGCTTTAGCGTCATATGCTGCGGTTGATAGTTTATTTAATTTTTAAAGCATTAGACATTCAAATCAAGTACTAATCCAAATTAGAAAGCATCTGTTACTATTGGTGCTTGTCTCTGTTCTGTGGAAAACAGTATTATGGCAAGGCAAGGAGTAAGGATCTAAATAGCCTTTGTCAATACTGCTGATCACAATCATATTTTCTGTTTACCATGAAACATTTTATTATGACAGTTAATGTTTAAGCTGGATGATCTCTTTAAAATGACTAATTTTATCAATAGTATATTACCTGTATATGAGATTTTTATAGAATCTGATTTGCTTGCCTAGTGTTGAGATCCATTTTATCTGTATAATAAATGAAAGCAGCAGATGTATAGCGCATTGGCTTATTTGTAATATAGATCAGATAAGTGTTTGTGGGAAACCTGAGGCATAAAACAAGCTTTAAAAAATGCAGTCTGTTATATGGAAGTTACAAACTACAGTCTCATTAAGGATAGTAACTCCGAATTTGTGCACTGTGAAGAACAAGAATTTTTATAAGTGCAATGGTAATGGCTTTTTTGATGTGTTCCCTGGAAAGAATGGTGAGTCATACTTTTTCAATTGATAAACTGTAATTCAGTGTTTCTAGTACTTTTTTACTAATAACATTACAACCAAAATAAAATAAGTGCTCAGTAGAACTCATTTCTTCTGTTATAAGCTGGCCCTCTAAAAGAGGTTTGAGGAAACCCTAATTGTCCTCAGCCTGCCATGAATTGTACAGCAGATGCAGTTTTAAAGTTTTGATTCTTGGCGTGAATTTTTCACCTTTTATTTCAATATTAGTCTTTTGTTTGAAGTACTTAATGTTAAGTGGTATCAGTGTGTAATAGACATAATTAGAATCTCATTTTTTTATTCCCAAAGGAAAAAAAAAAAAGCAAGGTCAGCATTGATTTTGTAGCACCTTCTCCGGGTGTTCTTTGAATTGAATTGGGCTTGGTTAGGTCAAAGTCAACAGTACTCATTTCTTTTTCTTATTGGCTGAAATGTAATATTAATAATATAATTAAAAATATAAAAAGCCCTTGTGAGAACATGTCTTTCAGGTAGTATTCAAGTGATCCTTTCCATCTTCTTGATAATTGTAGTGCTGAAAAACAAAAACCACTTTTCTGTAAGCTTTTCATTTCCTTTTAACCATGAAGTAGGTGCTCATAGTGTGGACACCAGAAGAGAGAAGGAGCAAGTGCACGGTCTCAGATGATGTATTAGAAACCTTTCCATGGCTTTCTATCATCACTTATGTCAACATACCTGAGATCATGGACTTCCAAAGGGAGCACTTTCATTTGGCTCAGTTTTAGTCCGAGATTAGGCAGATCTGTCACTTTCAGCCTCTGGTGACTAGTAGTGGCAGGAAACATGCCACAAAGCAAACCTCTTACTTGGTGGTCAGAATTCACAAGAGAACTAGGAAGATGCCAATCCAATCCATTCAGGCATCTATAGTGACCTGAAGACTCCCTCCCCCTTAGTCCCTACCTCCAAAAGATTTCACCACCTTACAATAATGCTCTTCTGGGGACCAAGCTTCCAACACATGGACCTCTAGGGGATAGGAATCTAAATCATGAAACATCTTCTACAGGAGTAATTATAGATTAGTTCTGTAAGGTGATTTTAACTGTCAAAATCAAGGTAGGTAAAAACATCCACAGCCAAGAGAAACCTAAGAAGAATTGATGACATGCGATATATACCTTGATATAGAAAAAAAAAGAATATTTACGTAAAGATTAAGGAAATCCAAATAAATAGTAGACATGAGTTAATACCTATTTATCCCTGTAGGTTCATTTATTGTAACAGATGTGCCATTTTAATTTCCTCAGGGAACTAAGTACATCCTATATGGAAACCTCTATATTGTGTTATGTGTGGCTTTCCTCCTCCTGAAAATCTAAAACTATTTGAAAAAAGAAAAAAGAGATGCTATGATTGGATGTACCTTGAGATCTATACTTCAGTAATCCTGATAATGCTCTATCAAACATAATTCAAATATGATTCCTTATTTTAAATAAAACTGACTATTTGGATTCACTTATAGCAGAGTTGAAGAAGTGGTGAAGATAATCATATCTCATAGTCTGAAACTTCAATCCAAATGTATTATAAAAGTGAAACCAACACTATTTGGGGATATCTAAGGTATGGGGAACCTATTTCTGTAAAGTACCTGATAGTAAATACTTTATTCTCTGTAGTCCATACAGTTTTTCATGAACAACTACTCAACTGCTATTGAGCAAAAAAGCACAGACAATACATAAGCCAATGAATGTTGCTGTATTAAAAACAAGTCATATTTATTGAAACAGGTAAGCTACTTGCATCTTGTAGCTTGCTGACCCCTGAGCTAAAAGTTCACACTGCTCTTTAGGTATCATATTATCTCCTTTAAGAACTCATAAAGGAGTTGCAGTCAGAACAAGATAGAATCATACTGCTTTGCTTCTGTGAACAAGGAGCATCAAAATGGCAGCAGTGGAGATATGAATGGACATGGCTTATTTGTACATAAGATCAGTTGCCGTACTTGTGAGGGATTATCTTGATTTGGTTAATTGAGGTGGGAAACCCCATCCTAAAAGAAGAGTGTTTTGCCTGTGGATAAGACTGATCAGCTACCTCAACCTCCTAGGTTTGCCTGGAGGCTTGCCCCCTGGATGATTCCAGATCTTGTCAAATTGACAACACTGAACATCACTGCATCTGTCTTGTTACCAGAACTCTTAGGGTCAAAGCCTGGGCCCTGAATGCCCTAACAATCTAGGCTGAGCACTGACCTTTTATAAGCCAGTTGAAAAGACAAGTAATAGCAAAACAAAGAAAGGATTAGTGTGGGAAAGAATAAGTAGAGAGGCCAAATACCTTCCCCCGCCCCCCTAGTACCCCAAGTCTTTAGTGTCTTGACATGAAGATTAGGTTTAAGTAAAGGACAAGAGGTATATATAACTAAGCAGTTCTGATCATGATGTGATCCTGCTTATGAGTGACACATCATTGGCATACAGAGCATTGCCTAGGCTACTGACTCCTATCTGTCCTGCATGTTATCAGTAATATGTAATATCTTTTTCTGGGAGCACATTCCCCTCCCCAGCTGGAATCCAGACCCCAGTGTTTTTCTTATGTAATACAAAATCCTGGGAAAATTCTGATTCCTTGAAATCCATTGTCTCAATAGTCAATAGTCACGAGGAAGAGTTTCCTTTTTAGGGCAGTGGTTCTCAACTTTCCTAATGCTGTGAGCCTTATGTTATTGCGACCCCCAACCCAACCCATTTTGCTGTTACTTCACAATTGTAATTTTCCTCCTGTTATGAGTCACAATGTAAATACCTGTGCTGTCTGATGCTATTAGGTGACATCACCCCTGTGAAAGGGTCTTTCCACCCCCCAAAGGGATCTCAACTCACAGGTTGAGAACTGCTGCTTTAGAGTATTTTTACTCTTGCCAGGATAGTTCCAGTCTTACTGCTTCTTGCACTATTAGAGACAATGCCCTTCTCTCCTGTGCCACCCTTCCCTCCCCCCCAACAAAAGAGAGAGTTTTAGGGAAAGTAGCCTATTCAGTATTTGTCTCATAGGTCTTGGTGGTACTTCTGATATGGTGACAGGAAGATCTCTTTTCTCTGGATGTAGTGTGAGCATCTTAACAGCATAAAACATTGTATAGGTATTTCTTTAAAACATCTGGATAAGATACTTTACCTTTCCTGTTTATTGGATTTTAAGTTTTAGTTATTTGGGAAAAAGCACCCAGCATGTGGTTTAAGAAGTACAAATCGTAACATTTCCAACTAGACAAAGGTAATGAGACAGGAAAACACAGTATTGACTAGAGATTAAGAACAGCTAAGATTTCATGAGCATCAGGACAATAAGTAAATAGAGAGAGCCCAACCAATCAAAGAGAACCATTAGAAACCAAAGCAAGGGAGGGTGGCTAGCAATGAGATATGGTGTGTAGCTATTTAAAATGGCTCAGTGTTGGCTTTCCAATCCAGTCTGAAAACTCAGTTCTGTGTGTATTATTTATACACAATTCTCTTCATATGTCTCAGCCAATTGCTTAATGGGTATCCTTAATAGGCCCAAGAGCACCTATCAACCTTTTGTGGTGTGGACTGGACAGGGGGAAATCTCTATTCTTCTAAATTTACTTTCCCTTTTCTTGGTCATAGTGGTTAGCACCAGATGTAGCATGGATAGTGGAAACCTCATAGACCTTACAGCTATGTAGAGTTTATGTTAAAAATTCTAGTTCTGTAGTATGGAACATTGTATAACATTTTAAAGTGTTGATGTTTTAATCTTCTGGAAGAATTAAGAAAAAAGAACATGAGCTCCTTTCTTTTCTTTTTCTTTCTTTTCTTTTTCTTTTTCTTTTTTTCTTTTTTTTTCTTTCTTTCTTTTTTTTTTTGGTTTTTTGAGACAGGGTTTCACTGTGTAGTTCTGGCTGTCCTGGAACTCACTCTGTAGACCAGGCTGGCCTCGAACTCAGAAATCCACCTGCCTCTGCCTCCCAAGTGCTGGGATTAAAGGCGTGTGCCACCACCACCCGGCACATGAGCTCTTTTCAACACACTTATTACAGTACCTGGCAGTCAGCAAGTATCCAAAAATGGTAACAGTATTGTTCTTGTCATCCTTTGGGCATGTCCAAGATATTTATTAAACTCAGGACTACCAATGAAATGGAAGGACTCACAAATGTGTGAAGGATAAATAAATGCTGGGATTAAAGGCATGTGCCACCACAACTGGTATTGGATACTTTCTTGATGAGACTTTCTTTGGCTGCTCTATAAATTCCAAGCCCTATCCCAAGCCCATTTAGTACTTCAACCCTTTTGCAACATTCTGATGTTTCTTCTGTAGACTCATTTCCCTTATGGCACTTTATAATTTGTTTTGTTTATTTCTTCCTGTTCCAGGCACATGGCAATAATACATTTAAGTCTTGGCATAACCTGTTTTATTCTGCATTTTATGTGAGTTTTCTAAAATCACTCCCCTATCTACAATTTCAAAAAAAATCTCCCCTTCCTAGTATGAAAGGTAGACACCTCTGTTAACCTTTTTAGTTATTAGCCTTAAAATAACATGTACCATGCTGTTGCAAAATAATACTAGTTAGTCACATTTTCTTTTATCTGAGACAATGCATGGATATTAAGACATTTAACTTCAATCCTCCATAACATATATTATCTATCTTATATTATAATGTTTTCTTTTTTCTTTTTTTTGATTATTGAAAGTTAAAATTTATTAAGCCATCATGTGCCAAATACTCAGGTTTAAATTAATTTCAAAATATATACAGGCTCGTAATGAACTTAAAAATGAGGAAACTGGACTGAAAACAACTGCACAGAGCTACAAGTGACTGATGGAACTGAATTAAAAAAATCAAGGCCCTCTGTTACAAACTGTTTTCCCTCGGTACCCAACATTCAATTGTTTCACAATTATCTAGACCTTTAAAGAGCAATTTTTAATAAAAAGCACTTGGTAACCCTAACAAATTTGTCAATAAATTGAAATGATAGTAACTGAATCCATTGTTTTCTACAAATTAATTTTAAGCAAAGTGACCTCAGTGACGAATGTGTTTCATCATTTATTTAGATGCTGAAGCTCTCACACTAAGTTTTTACAAGCTGGTGAACACTGACAAACTATGTCTCCCACATAACTATAACCACACATTCCCAGACAGTATAAATATATGATTGAACTAACATTAATACACATCACCATTTTATCGATTATATAATAAAACAAATGATTAAGTATCCAATTATTAAGTTACATAGCTCAAAAGGCGTAAAAAATATTTCTGCTCAGTTTGTTAGCAGATCCCACTTTTTTCTTTTTTGCAAGAGATTGGGAAGAGAAGGGGAAAACCATAATTCAAACAAGTTGGAAAACTTCTGATAGGCATGGAAAACACAAGAATTTCAGAAATTTTGATTAAGAATTGGTTAGCTACAACAATGTATCTCTATGTCTTAAAAATATTTACTAACTTAAAGAGCATACTCTGCATGTTCAGCACAAGACAAAGGCAACATATTACTAAAAATATTCAATAACCTCCTCTTGTTTCTTTTTCAGGCCCTCCGTTAGGTTGCAGCTCTGAGTACAAACATTAAATTAACTATAAGGCTTTTTGTCTGGAGACATCATTGAAGATATGTGCTTCTGTAACAAAGTTGATTTTCAAAAGGAGGTTTCCCAACAGAGCACAACATAAAGACAGAGACATTAAATAATCAGCATAAGACTTAGTTTAAAAAAAAAGATGGCTAAGCAAAGCTGATGTATTCTGGTGTAAATATAATGTTTTCTATATTTGAAAAATACCACAAGAATTTATTGATTTTGCAGATGATTTTTGTTTTGGTTTTTCCCACTTTGATACAACTCGTTTTCTTTCCCTTCATTCATTGCTGTATCTCTGCTTGAAGTATACTTTAGAAATTTGTTGAGTATGGGTCTTCTGTGACAAACTATCAGTGTGTGTTTATCTTTAGTTTGCTTCCAACATCAAGTAATTTCCCTTGGTTCAGAAATGTTTGAAAGGCACTTTATTTTAGCACATAAAATAAATCATTATTTAATTTTCTTATTTCTATTATCAGCTGTCATGCTGTCTTTAAAAAGTAGGTCTTTTTTTAACCTCAGGTTAATAATATTTTCTCTTTTAGTTTTTATACAGTATCTAGGTACAAATTTATTTTTAACAATCTTATAATTCACTGAATATTTCAAACTTGTTTGATGAAAATTCTCTGAAAACATTCTATGAAAAATTCTGAACCATTTCCTCAAACGTTGTCCTAATTCATTCCCTGTCCCCTCCTGATGAGATTGTAATCAACATATATTAAAACTTATTTCCCGCAAGTCCTTTTTCCTGTCGTGTATGCTAGAAACCTATCCTCTTGTTTCTCTATGGTATATTCTGTATAATTTCTTCTAACATGGATCGTTCTTCACAGTTCTTTCTTCAGCTCAGTTGCACTGAAATCTATTGAGCAATGTTTATATTTTGCCTTTTATTCCAAAATACTGTTTCAATATCTCATTTGCCCTTATAAAAGTATTTATTTTCATAAGATTTGTCTACCTGTTGGGAGGGATTGAGTTGCTCATACTTAGGACTTCCTAAATCTAACTTCAGTGAGAACCTGTGGAGCACATGGTGAGATAAGCCAAGTCTCCAAATCCATACAAGGCCAGATTTGCTTTTGATTTACCTCCAATCCTGGGATGACCTTTCAGGAGAAACTGGAAAAGTGTTGTTATAATTTTCTCATGTTGGTTTTATGTCTTCTCTTTACTCATCCATTCTTCCAAGGCCCTCTGAGTCCAATAAAACGGCTGCTTCCAGAGGTAGAAAATTGTCCACTAAGCAAAATAGCCCTGTGTGGCTGAAACTAACACTACAGGTTCTCATTTCTGCCTAGATATTTTCTTTTATTGAAACAGGGTCTTGTCTATCTGTGATTGGCCTCAAACTTGCTATTTATCCAAGAATGATCTTTTCCTTTTAATTCTCCCGCCTTTACGTCCCCTAGTGCTGGGCTTACAGGAATGTGCCACCGTGCCTATTTTTATGTGGTACTAGGGATCAAACCTAGGGCTTCATGAATGCTGGCAAGAACTCATCCAGCTGAGCTATATCTATAATTCCTTGCCTAGATGGTCAAACAGCAGAACTGAAGTATCTTATTAGATATTTGACACTTTCAAAAAAACAGTCTCTCTCTGGCCCTCCTCCTCATCTGTCTGTCTGTCTGTTTCTTGTCTTTCTGCCCTTCATGTGTGTGTGTGTGTGTGTGTGTGTGTGTCTGTGTGTGTGTCTGTGTGTGTGTCTGTGTGTGTGTCTGTGTGTGTGTCTGTGTGTGTGTCTGTGTCTGTGTGTAATCCAAGTTTTCCAAGTTTTATTTTGTGCCTCAGTAGGAAAGTTGGCCCAGGCTACCTATTTCACTATTGAAAATAGAGCACTCCCTGGTTATTTTTTGCTTCTTACTGTTAGTGAAATAACACCTTGTAGTATGAGAAATAACATATTTTAGGGAAGAGGTAGTTAAGAGGTACTTACAAGATTACCCCTAGCTGTCCTGTTTTGTGTATATGTGCTAGGTATGCTTGTTATCTTCTGTATTCCTTGTGACTTTTTGAAGTATCTTCCATCTCTGTTTCACAGTTCAAATAAACTAGTCCCTAAGTTATTAAACAATGACTCATATCATCCATATTAATAATAATGATACCCAGGATCTAACTCCTGTTCTAAACTCTCAGGCTAATTACTTTATAATAGATTTGATTCAAAGAAGAAAAAGTTGAAGTCTATCAAGAATGGCTATTTTTTTTTTAATTTTTATTGGATGTTTTATTTACATTTCCTATGTTGTCCCCTTACCCCATCCCCCACCCACCCAGGAACCCTCAATCCCCCCACCCCTCCTCCTTCTTCTCTGTGGATGTAATCTCTATCTACCCCCCCCACTCCCACCTCCCCACCCTCAAGAATCCCACCCCCTGGGGCATCCAGCCTTCATGAGGTCAAGGTTCTCTTCTTCCACCTATGCCCAGCAGGGCCCTCCACTCTTACATACTCAACTGAAGCGCTGGATCCCTCCCTAAGTGCTCCCAGGCTGGTGGTTTAGACCCTGGGAGCTGTGGTTGGTTGGTATTGTTGCTCTCCTCATGGTGAAGAATGGCTTTTTAAAAGAAGACTTTTTTCTAATGAAATGTTATTTTGAACTGGAGTGCTTGTACTCCTAGGTTTCCTGGACATGACAAAAGGAAGCTGTAAATTCATTGTGAATGTTAATGTGCAAGGATGCTTGGCTAATATAATGAATTTGTTTTCTTAGTTCAATGGTCAGTCCATGAAAGTGCCTAAAAACCTTCACATGTTGAGGTTAAGGAGATGGCTCAGTGAATAAGAGAGCTTGCTATGTAAGTATGAGGACCTGAGTTCATAATCCCCAGAACCAACATAAAAAGCCTACTGTGCCTATGCATAATCTTAGTGCTCTTTCAGGTAGAGTGGGAAAGAAAGGTGGGACTTGCTGGTTGCCACTGCCAGTCTAGTCAAAATGGTGAGCTCTAGGTTCAGTGAGAGACCCTGTCTCTGGCAGATAAAATAGACCGTGATAGAGCTGGACATCTAACATCCTCCTTTATCTTTTATAAGTATACACCTATATGTCACCCCCAAAAGAAACCTTACATTTAAAACATGCTCTTTTTGATGCTCACTCAGTTTACTTTGCATCTATATAGGATAGCTTTCATGTATTGTCCTATATTTTTCCTACTAGTTGGCTCAAGGATAAGACATGACAATTGCATATGTGTTCATTTTAAATGAACTAATGAGTGATTATGGCTAAACTTTCTGTTTTTTCTTCCTGTTCCATGGCTATCTACCAGTTCAAACTTATGCTTAGCATTCATTTGAACCATGACCTTTTTAAAAAGTCATTGTTTGCCTGGACAAAAGGAATTATATGGATAATTAAATAGTTTTTTCTACTTAGCACTTTTTTTCTGTTGATAATCTATTAGAAGCTCATATTTAATAATATAAAACTGAATTGTTTTTAGTGAGCTAGTGAAACATGCAACAAATTACTGTCATTACTTTTTATAAAAGTTTAGGATGGAAAACATTCTGAGCTTTCAAAGAGCTACAAAGTACTATTTTTGGGAAACATCTCAATTTGACAAGGCCTATTTTCAGTCATTAGAATAATGAAGTAGTTAAGTACAGACTGCTCCTGGTGACCTTCCTCAAATGAGGCTCCTTCTCTTTATAAAGTTTCCACAACTTCCAAAAGTATCAGCAGCTGAGGAACAAGTGTTCCTCGTGAACTAATAGGGGCCATTTTAGACCTAAGCCACAGTATCTCTCCCTTATAAATACAGCCAATTTGCCTAGAAATGGGGTCATGTAAAAACAGTAAATGCTTCCTGAATTTTAGAATAAAAAAAATGGAGATCGCAGTTAGGAACCTTAGAATTTAAATAAAAACAACAAACATTAATTGACTCACTAGATTTTTTTTTAAACCTTCCATTTGCTCCTAGACTGAGCACCAGAAAATCCTGTGACACATGTCATCAGTGGGCATAGAAAACAAAAATCCCTAAAGTCCACTTTCTCTGACAAAAAGACCAGGAAATAGGAATCCTAACAGAGATCTAGTCAGTCAAACTTACTGTCTGCTACTCCACACTGGACTGCCTATGGGCAGTCTTATCTACCCACTGGAACAGAAATATCCAGTCCCTCTAAGCCTGTACACCACAATTGGACTTTAGCAGGTAGTCTGACCTGACAGCAAGTACTATACTTGGTCATTTCTTCCTCTGTACCCCAACTCTGGTTCCTGTGATCTGAAATGACAGCAGCAAAACAAAGGTTATACCCATCTCCACTCTGTACTTCCATCAACAAAGGATGTGCTTGGTAGGTTGCAGTCATGTGTTTTCCTTCCCTTCACCTCATGTCTTAAGGACACCAAGACCCAAGAGCTTGTGAGTTCTCTCCCTCTACTGCCCAGAGATAATTAGCACATGTTCCTTGGGAAATACCATTTGTCTCTATGGTATGATATACCAGTAGAGGTTGAATTGGAACCTGTCTTAGTTTCTTTTCTTGTTGCTTTGACGAACTATGCTAACTCAAGTAGCTTAAGGGAGAAAGGATTTCTTATGACCTATAGTTTAAAGAGTTATCATGGTGAGGAAATTCAAGCTGGCAGAAGCTTAAAGGAGCTGCTCACATTACATGTAGGCAGGAAGTGGAAAGTGCTCAGCACTCCAGTGACTCCACCTGTGTAGTCCAAGATTTGAGCCAGGGAAGAGTGCCATTCACAGAGGGTGGGTCTTCCAACCCGAATTAATCCAATCAAGGCACTTTTCATAATCATGCCCAGAGTCCCATCTTGAGGTGATTCTAGATTTCATCAAGTTGACAATGACTAATACTAGCCATCACAGAGCCCCTGAAGAATCAGCCAGAGTAGCCTTGTGAGTGCTGAGAAAATTACACTTCCATCGGAAGTAAAGCCTACAAAAGCAGTCTAGAATCTATGCACTACACCTAAATAAGGTGGCTGCCTGCTAAAATAAAAGATCATATAACCCCCAGCCCCTAAATAATATACTGGGTACTACCAGTACAAGTGCCAGGTAAAACAGTTTAAATGAGAATAGCCATCCAACAGACTCTAGGGCTGAGATGAAGCAGATACTGGAATGAACTGAAGAAGATTTTTGTAGGCGTCCTAAAGTTGCTCCAACAATCAGCTGAATGAAAAGATTTGCAAAGTGCATAGGAGCATTAACTAATTAATTAAAATTAGAATGTGGAAGAAACTGCTCAAGAATGGCACTATAACTTTTTGCTAAGCTATTAGGAGTTCTCTTCAACTGCAAAAGGGAAAGGGGGAAGGAGTTCACTTGCTCTTGTCTTGAGGGCTGTGGATGGCTGTTCTGTTCTTGTTCTTCATGCTGCGTTTTGTACCTTACTTGTAATAGGAAGTCATGTAAAAGCATGACTTTTCATGTAAAAGCGAAGAGCTTGTTCTGTTCTGCGGACTGGTTGCAAGTGAGCTTTACTAACTAGCATACACTATTGTTATTGAGGGACTTTGGTTTCTTACCTAACTTAATTTTTTTCCTAAATGTTTTGATATTTTACTATCTTGCTTAAACAATTATATCCACTGTACTTTTATTTTCAGATTTCTTTCCCCAAAGCAATTGTTTTCCAGATCATCTACTTTACTTCTTTAGACCTAGAAACTGATTACTACAATTATAATTCAAAACCTATTTTCTGCTGCCCTGCACTGAGCTGGGTAATTGAGTGTAAATGGTTATTTCCTTTGCATGCTTTGCCGTTGTGTTAAGTGTTTTTTGGTTAAAAGACCAGAGGTTGCCTGCTGAATATGCTTATATTAACAATTGTAAAAGAAAGTAAATTACTTTGGGGAGTATTAATGAATAGACATTTAAATTACATAGCTAAATCTTTCCCATCCATTATTAAGCAAACAACTGGATTGATACCCCAAAGTTATTTAATCAACAGTTTATATGCCATATTTGGATATTTATTATAGAAAAATGATATTTGAATGGCCCTTAAAACATTACAACATAATAATGAATGTTGTTATTCTAAATATTAAGATTCAAATCATCTCTTGATATATATGACTTTGACAAAGAATAAATTTAATCCTTAAAAGAAAGATTCATATCATTGTAGCATCAGGTTTTTTCCAGAGAACACCAACAGTTAATCATTTCTACATGCGTGGCAGGGATTGATAGGGCACAGCAAGGAAAGGATGCTTATTCCCAACCACAAGTCTGGGTCACTAATGTGTCACAGGATATGGGGAAGACATAAGGTAGGTCTCCACGTGATATTTCACAATCTGACTTGACTTAGAAGATTTCATTCTTTAAAGAACGCTATATGATACCAATTCAGAAAACCTCAATTTAGAGTGTTAGCTAATTATGTTTTGGGGTTTTTTGTTTGTTTATTTTAATATCAATATTGTGTAACCTTAAGCAGCTAAAATGAATAGTAGGGTAAGAAGGGAGTATTGCTGGCCTCAAGATTTCTTTTACTAACTTAGTTTAAACTAGATACATTAATTTTATATAATTTACTACTGGGTTTAACTAGGGATCTTTAAAACATGATTCTGAATAGAAAGAGATTTATAACATTCCACAGAGGTATACTGGAAAGCAGACTGTTAAAGGTAGCTTCTGAGCCTAAGTATTAATCCCATCTCACCCTTAGGTAGAGTTGTGATAATGGCTTCCAAAAATACTGTTATATGATAATGTGCCATCTTGAATACAATCTGTTAGTGAATTGCAACAAAAACACATTACTTTGAAGCTGTGATTTACAATGTAATTTCACACTCTCGGACTTCAGTAATTATTAGTTTCAGTTTGTAAGAATTGGATTATGCACAGAAAATTTGGCAATTGTGATAATGCTAGCACTAATTATAGGTAATTTTGTTCATGAACACTAGTAGAAAATTAGTTCAAAAGAGAAAAAGTGAAGACTTGCTTTCAAAAATGCTGTCTCTCTAATGAGCCAGTGTGTGATGTAGAGCCCATGATACTGTGCAGAGCAGACTGTTAGACATTTGGCCTCAGTGTTGTATTTCTGCAAAATAGTGAAGTTTAAGAGCTTGTCTTTAGGCATTCACCTTTAATTCCAGCATTCAGAAGCAGGCAGATCTCTGTGAATTCAAGGCCAGCCTAGTCTACACAGTGAGTTTCAGGACAGCCAGGGCTATATAGAGAAACCCTCTCTCAAAAAAAAATTATATACTATATTTTGATCATGTTTCTTCTTTATCCCGCAATCCTCCCAGAAATCCCTACTTCCCCATGAAAAAAAACTCAAAATAAGCAACAACACAAAAAAATGCCAACACATGTATGCACACACACACGCACACTATGGAAAATACGGAATTTATTTTGTTTCATGTGTGTGGGACCTGCTCTGAAATTTGGTTGATAGACCCACTGTCACTCATTGGAGAAAACTGATTTTCCCTTTGCCATTGGATCTCAATTACAAATAGTTTCTTGGTTAGGGTTGGTAACCCAGGCTCACGTTCCGGAACTTCACAGTGCTGGGACCCTATCTGTCTTGTGTGCCTGTGTAGGCCCTGTGTGGGTTGCCACAGTCTCCTTGAGTCCATATGTGCATCAATCCTGTTGTGTCTGATCTTCTTTCCTTTGAGTCATCCATCACCTCTGGCTCTTACAGTCTTTCTGCCTTCTCTTTCACATAGATGCCTGAGCTCTGAGGGGAGAACTTTAATAAAGACATCCTATTAGGACTGAGAGCTCCAAAGTTTCTCACTCTATGTATATTTTCTAGTTGTACAGCTTTTTAAATTTCCATCTACTACAGATAGAAGCTTCTGTGATATGATTGAGCAATGCACTGATCTATGGGTATAGCAATATGTCATTAGGAGTCATTTTATTGCTACATTCCTTTAGCAGAATAGTATTATGCTTTCATCTAGGTCCATAGCCTATCTAGTCTCAGGTTCTTATCAGTAAGAGCTCTGGGTTCCATCTTATGGAGTGGGCTTTAAACCCAACCAAAATGTGGTTGTCTACTCCCATAACATTTGTGCCACTATTGCGCTAGTATATTTTGCAAGCCCATCACTGTTGTAGGTCACAGGGTTTATAGTTGCGTGATACTGATGATTGCTTGTCTTCTCCATAGTATGCAGAGTATCTCCCTCACTGTGAAAACTATTCATTAGGGTGTAGCTTCTAGTAAGGTACCAGCTCAACCTTTCTGTATTTGATGACATATCTAAGTGTTGTCAGTTAAAAGTGATTTGTTCTCTTATGTTATTGGAGATCTATTGCCAACTTTTCAAAGTAAGCTTGTAATTTCTGTTTTAATCAGTCTTTATCAATCTGCATTTCATCAATCTTAGTAGTTAACATTTAAGCAGCAAGTTCCTGAGACTTCGTCTCCCAGCAGCTAACAATTGCCAATAGCTCCTTGGCTAGGGGTGGAACTTTGGGCCCATCTCCCCTTCATGCTGGGATTTGGTCTGGATTGGGGTTATAGATCTTGTGCATGCTGTCACACCTGCTGTGAGTTCATATGTGCAGCTTCCCTGCTGGGTCAGGAAGACACTGCTTTCTTGGAGATGTTTATCACCTGTGGCTCTTACACTCTTTCCACTCCCTCCTTTACAATGATCCCTGAGCCGATAGACGAGGGGTGTAGTATATATGTTCTATTTAGGGCTGAACATTCTACATTCTCTTACTCTCTGCACCTTAGCTAGTTGTGGTTTGCTATGTTTGTCATCTACAGTAATCAGAGGGTTCTCTGATGAGGACCGAGAGGGGCCTTAATGTGTCAGCATTAGGATGAGTTATAATGAGTTTAATTAATACAATGTCTGTTTAGCAGAATATAGCAGTAGGTTCTCTCCTAGGGTCTATTGTGGCCCAATAATGATGTGAGGGATGAGGTTCATCTTGTGGAGCAATCCTTAAATCTAATCACGAAGTGGTTGGTCATTTCCACATTTGTGACGCTATGGTCATGTACATGCAAGCATGTCTTGGCCACCACTCATTATTGTAGTGCACCAGGTTGTTCACCGGTGGGTGAGATTGATGATTCCTTTTCTCCTCTGGTAGTGTGCCTTTCAGCACCATGAAAGCTAGCCAGTAGGGATGAAGCTTTCAGTTCAGTGCCAGCTTGATTTCTCCTTGTTCTGTGACTCAAGTGTATAGCATCTTCAGCAATAGGGACTTACTGTCAAGTTTTGGAGGTTGTCAAGAACATTAGCAATGACTTGTAATGTTTGGGGATTTGGGGGACCTCACCATCCAGCAAGAAGTAACCTAGTCCTGAGACTATGCCTTTTATTTTGTAGCCTCTACTGTCTACTCTGGCCATTGTTGCTTCATTATAAGATAACTCCATCTTAACTCCTTTTATGTATATTGATAGATCTACCTTAAGAACCTTGTGCAGTAGTAGGTTTCCATATGACTTAAAATAACCTCCTCAGTGTGATTTATCCCTTGCACTTTACTTCTTCTACTCTGTCTTCCTCTACCCCAACCCAATTCACCCTTTCCTTACAGTGTCCCCTTTAACCTTTTATAACAGTGCATTGTATCTTTTCTCTCTCAAATGTCTCTCTGCTCATAGTGCCTTAGTAAGCTTCTGACCTCTGTGAGTATTTCACATGAAACACACATATCTAAATGTAAGAGGTTTAATAAGTAATCTAGAGATGATTTAAGTGTACAGAAATATATGTGTAGATTATACTTTGATAGTTACCATTTTATATGGAGGACTTAAATATCAGTGAAATTTGGTGCCGATATGGGGGTTCTACAACCAATCCTTTATAAACACTAAGAAATGTGTATATTATATAGTATGCACATTTGTATACATGTGTGTCATATACACATGCATAGTTAATTCTTGTAATTTGAGGTAATTTAAATATTATTCTTTGGGGAAATAGAGGATTAGATTCCTTTGAGCCTCTTGTTAGAATATTTTCATCAGCAAGTCTATATATAACCTTACTGTGTGTGTGACTGTTTAAAAGTACTATATATAATATATTGTTTATAATCATTAACATTGAGCCCATAGTCAACTTCCTAAAATGTATGCCTTGATAATCTCATCTAATGCATATTTTCCATATGAAGCACATTACAGCCTTTTTGTGCTTTAGAGATATTAGAAAGCACTTCAACACCATGTTTGGGGACCATTTTGAGTAGTGAAATCAACAAAATGCACAAAATGGAAAGCATATGGACCAAACAGACTTCTCAAAGCAATTTATTTATAGAGTTACAACAGGAACAAGAGGAGGGAATATAACCTCATTTGACCTCAGCTGGCAACAAGTTCATCAGAAGACTCAAAATTTTTGCCACTGTGTGTATAACCATAAACTAGAAAAGTGCATCAAGCATTGATTTTAAGATCACAAATAAATTTAAGCAAGTAGGAAAACTGACAGATTTTGGAATCTCTGACTGATCGGGATCAACAGTAAATGAATCTTTAGAATGCCATTCTGAAAGTCAGTTGTTGGCAAAGTTACTAGTAAATCCTAGAATTTAGGGACTTTTGCCAGGAAGGAAGGAAATTGGAGTTACAGTGGAAGTAGGCTGGGTTCAACAGGAATGTGGGTCAGGGCATAGGTCATACCTCACTTCCTGCTCTTGGACCCACTGACACTTGCTTCTAGTACTCAGGAATACATGAAAGCAGGATGCTGCAGCAGAGTAAAATAAAGGTCCTCAGTTGGTCCATACACCAAAAAACAAAACAAAACAAAAAACAAAACAAAACAAAACCAAAAAACAGAAACAGGGTATCTCCTCAGTCCATAGGCAGAAAATGCCAAACAGAGGAGGCTGGAGTCGGCTCACCACCGTTGTGTTTCCAGGTTAAGAAGGTAGTCAGTTGTGAGAACCTGCTGTCACATAGCCTGGACTTATTCCCCTCTATATTTTGGTGACTTAACAGTCATCCTGAAATTTCCCTTCTTTATATTATTAGGGATTTCCATCATCCCTATTCTGTAGTGGAGCTCATGTTTGAAATCCTCTTAGTGTCTTTTTAATAAGTACACTCCTGTGTACAAATATATTCTATAATAAGTTTTCCATAATACATGGCAAGTCATTATTGGCTTTCTAGTCTGAGAATACCTTGATGGTTTTTGGTGCTCTGGCTGGATACAGAATTAAGAGTTGGAGGTCATTTTTCCTTTATTACGAAGTTATTCCTCCGTTGTGTTCTTGTTCTGGTGTTGCCAGTGGGTGATCTGAAGGCCTGGGAGTGCCTGGGGCACCGAGTATGAAGTGTGTTCATCTTTGCTCTCTGCACTCTCACCTCCATAGCTGAAAATAGAAAATTCCATTTCACAGTGCTGTATGTATAGATTTGGGTTATTTTGCTGAATCTTTGGTTAAGACTTTTTAAAATGAGAATTTTTCTTTCTATTTTCTTTATTATTTGTGCTTTACTTTTTGGGAATTTTCCTCAGTATTGCCCCTTTATGTTGACTTTTAAGTTTCTTCCTGTGTTTATTTATTTTTTAATTAAAAAACTTTTTTTACTTATTCACTTTACATCCTGCTCAGTGCCCTCCATGCCAGTCACCCCTTCCCGTAATCTAGGTGCTTCCTCTCCCACTGAGGCCAGACAATTATTTTTTCAAAAAGCCCCCTTTTTTGGTTTCTACAATTTGTGGTTTTGTTTTATAGCTATTAAACCTTATTAAGAATTTTTAGTGTTTCTCTTGTTTGGTCTGTTTGCTCTGAATTACACTTTCTGTTAGCATTGGCCCCTATTTTAGACTCTTCTCCAGAACTCTTGGGATCCGTGGCTGTCTGGCCATGATTAGAAGTCAAGCATTGTTCTCACATGGAGGCAGTATTGCCCCTGACCTCTGGGACATTTGGCAACACTTGGAGACATTTTTGATTATCAAAGCCTGGGGGGGGGGGAGGGTGCTACTAGTCTTCAGTGAGAACAGTGTATATTACTTTCCTATACAAGGAAAAAAAACATTCAGCTCAAATGGCAATAGTGCTAACTCGAGAAACCTCACAGTAGAAGACTTAAGAACTTCCTGAGAAACCAGGAGACTCTCTGGAATAGGATTTAATTAATTTAGGGCATCTTAACCTTTCTCTAATTATGACCCTTTTCACCTGAGAAACTTTTATACAACTTCAGGTAAAATAAGCATACAAATCAAACATTGGCTTTATAAGTCATAAAGACATTTATTTGAAAACAATTACTTTGTGTGTGTGTATATATGTAGTTTTACCATTTGTTAAGGATGAAAACAAATTTGCATACTAATTAAATGGATTGCTTATTTTTGCATGAATTAAATCTTGGCTGAATATTTGATACCAAAGAGCATAGAGCATATTAAATATTTTTCAGAGTTGATTAATACTGATTTTGTGATTGATAATGCTGAGAACACTGTTTTGTGTAAATACACAATAGAAAATGATAGAAATGTGTTTAGGATCATTTTAGAAATTGTTAGAAATGTTGTCCTGATACCAAGCCAAAATGCATTTAATGATTTTTTTTCAATGAAACTCAAGTAAGAAACTCAAACACCAATTTTAAAGTCAATCACTCTAACCCAATGCAATAAAAAGGTATACTAATTTACTCAGGAATCATAGGAGGAAAATATTAAAAGTCTGTTTTTCATAATCAAAACATTGTTTCAAGAAGAGCAGAAAACCTTCTATGTACACTAAACACGTTGTGGTTTATAACATTAGTCTCTCAAGTGTGGGTTAAGGTGTTTTAGGAAGCAGCCATCAGTGTTGAATGGCATGTGCAATGCAAAGTCGGCAATCCTGCTGTGGCTTAAAGCCAAAGCTGTGACACAAACACCTCAGATTCATTACACCTTTCATTTCGGCGTAGTGCGTGTGTGTGTGTGTGTGTGTGTGTGTGTGTGTGTGTGTGTGTGTGTGTGTGTGACACATTCAGATTTGTGGCTCCATAGGGTCACATCCTATGTTGTAAGAAGCTGAGATATAGTTGAATGACGTAGGGGAACCTCATCTTATCTTTGAAAAGGATTGAGACTTTCAATATCACACACACACACACACACACACACACACACACACACACACACACACACACACCCTGCATGTTCCTTTGCTTTCTATGTAATGTCCCTTTCTCAATGGATTTCTTTCTGGTCCTGAGAATGTATTGCTGTCTCTAAAGTATGAACCCTGTTAGGATGAGAAAGGAGCAGTTACCCCCATGGTATAAGGTAGAAACCTAACTGCTTCTTTAAAGGTTTTCTTCTAGTTCAAGATTCATGAGATTCTTGATTGTTCTGTAACATAAATGGGTTTGGTTTCAAATAATCTTTCTTGTTTTCTCTAAATTAGCTCTCCCAGGTTTGCTGGATCATTTAACATCATTGTATCTGTGTACACTCTTTATCCCTCAAATTTGATTATTGTTATTTCACTTCTCTTGTTCTCCCAGTCTTTTCTTTAAGCTCCTTTTAGTAAACTTGGGAAATAAGTTAGATGCACTGTGCTCAATTTATCTTGGTTTTATGGAAACCAGGCATAATTTGTAGCATAGTTTCATGTAATTATAGTCTCTTTTAAAAATATATTTAGCTTTTATATGGGAATTATCTGTTGCCTACATTTAACTTTTCTTATAAATGAATAAATAGTAAAGGAGAGTATTCTGTGTCTGTATAGGGCATTTATGATCTTTCCAGAATTCTAGCAGACGTTGTAACAATATAGGTTTTTTGTTGTTGTTGTTGTTACTTCTTTATCTGTTTTTGGTATTAGGGTAATACTGGCTTCATAAAAAGAATTTGGAAACATTGCTTTCATTTCCATTTTGTAGAATAATTTTCATAGTATCAAGTATTAGTTCTTTGAAGATCTAGTAGAAGTCTGCAGTGAATCCATCTCCTTCTGAGATGTTTTTTAGTTGGAAGATTTTTATTACTGTTTCAGTCTTGTTGCTAGAGATATATACATACATATGTCTAAATTTTTATTTCATCTTGGTTGCATTTTGGTAGGTCATATGCATTGGAAAATTCATCTGTTTCCTTTAGATTTTCAAAGTTAATGAAATATAGGTTTATAAGATATATCTTTGGGATTTTTTTGGATTTCATTGGTATCCATTACAACATCTTACTTTTCATATCTAATTTTATCGATGTAGGTCTTCTCTGTTTTGTCTTTTGGTTAAATTGGCAAAGGGTTTGCCAATCTTGCTTATCAGAGAAACAATTCTTTGTTTAATTGATTTGTTGTAATATATTTATTTCTAATTCATTAATTTCTGCTCCGATCTTAGTTTTTTTGTGACAAGGTCTCACTGTGTAAACTTGACTGGCCTAGAACTTCCTATATAGAGCAGGCTGGCCTCAGACTCACAGAAATATGCTTGCTTCCTTTGCCTGCTCTGTTCTATGATTCTAGGGGTGTGTTTCCACGCCCTTATTTTCTCCCTGTCTAGTGTTTTCAAGTTTGGTTTGTTCTTGCTTTTCCAAGACTTTAGGTGCATCATTCAGCTATCTATTTGAGATCTTTCAGATGGTAGCAAACCTGTGTGACTAAGCAAAATTTCCAATAGCAGGTAGGGGATACCTCCGCAGAAGTTTACCAAGGAAGCCCCAGATAGCTCCCAAAACAGGTTCTGTCAGCACTTTTAGTTATTCACCATTAGAGGATATGACCCTTTTGCTGAAGATACCCTAGTTACAAGATAGAGAGAAAACAAGCTGAAACTGAGCTGGAAACTTCCTCCCTTCTGGCTACTCTCTCATAGTCCCAGAATGTGCTATTTTACACATTGCTGGGAGATAAAAGGTATTATTGGCCTTACCCATCTATGTACCCTACAAAACAGAAAAAAAACCCTGCCTGGCAAGATGTGCCTACCTATGCAATAGTGGCACAATTGTTGTGAAGATAGCTGCCATCTGATAATATTTGAGTGAAACTCATAACTAGTAAGCCCACTTAACAACCTATGCCTAGGGAAGTTGTAGGTCCAACTGGACTAACTAAATTGATACATCATCTAAGTCCCTTCTAAATATGTATATTTATACACATTGACAAAGGTTATTCTCAGACATAATATGAAAAGCCTCTCTTTCCAATAATCAGCAATGAATGCAAAGACTAGACTCATAACGCCCTAAGATTCTAAGAATGGGTGATGGTTGAAGGCTCAGACCCAAACAGACATTTACACTCCTCCCTCTGATGCTCAGAGAACTCTGGGAGAGGCTTTTAGGAAGTATACAAAAGCCAGAAGATCAGGTGAAAGCCTGTGAATGCCATTTTCTGAACTCAATAGAACTGTCACAATCATGAACTCAGCAAGTGCATTTATTCTCAGTGATCCACATACAAGACGGGTCGTGTTAAAAGGGAAGGGACCTGTATACCTTCCTATTGTACTGTTGGCTATTGATAGGTTTTGGAAACAGGGGAATAATTGTCTCTAGTTATACATATACTGCTGAGCCCACCAGAGCCTGACAGATAGCTTCAAACCCACAGTCACTTATTCAGCCCTGGTTAAACACAGTAGGTCACAAAGGAAAACCAATAGACACAGATGTGAGAAAGAACTGTAGGAAAGAGGAGGTGTGTGTATGTGGGAGTATGTGAGATGAGAGAGAGTTGAAACTGAGAGTGGTTAGTGTGCATTATGCATTTATATTAAATTGTCAAATAGTAAAGTTAATTAAACATTTTAAAAGCCATAGAATTATGCAAGTATCCATCTGCCGCAATAAGAACATTGTGACATAACTCTAGTCAATATTTGGTATTTGTAAGGAGTTTAACGGAAACTGCGTGCTCGTGTGCATGTGTGTATGTATGTGTACAGATATTGGTCTTGTTATGTGTTTATTTTTGAGAATCTAATAGTGTATACAGTGAAATGTGATTATATCTACCCTTAACTTTCCCCTCTAGTCCCATCAATATCCTCCCAATACCCCCCCCCAACTTCATGCCTGTTTTATTTAATGATTCGTTATGTCCAGTTAGTGCTGCTCCTATATGCATGGATATGAGACCATCACCGAAGCATGTGGAACCTACCAGTGGTCACATCTTCAATAAATAAATAAATAAATAAATAAATAAATAAATAAATAAATTCTCTCTCTCCCAGCAAGATTTATTTTTATTTTTATTTATTTATTTATTTT
Organism: Grammomys surdaster; assembly: GCF_004785775.1. Lineage (NCBI taxonomy): Eukaryota > Metazoa > Chordata > Mammalia > Rodentia > Muridae > Grammomys > Grammomys surdaster. The sequence continues at coordinate 2,978,777 of NW_021604704.1, forward strand.
ATTTTTTGTTTTTTTCCGAGACAGAGTTTCTCTATATAACCCTGGCTGTCCTGGAACTCACTCTGTAGACCAGGCTGGCCTCGAACTCAGAAATCCGCCTGCCTCTGCCTCCCAAGTGCTGGGATTAAAGGCGGGCACCACCACTGCCTGGCTCCCAGCAATATTTAATCAAATCTGAAATCTTACCAGTTGTCATTCTATTTTGGTTAATACCCTAGTAGAGAAAGATAATGTCTCATTTTCTTCCACATCAATACTCAAGAATTGGCAGTATGATACTTTAAATAAATTTTAGGTAAAAACTTCCAAGTGTCAAGAAAGGGTTGACAAGCAAAGCTGCCATCTGTTCTTCCTGAACTCTTATTTTCCCTAAACTGTCTGCTAAATGTAACTAATGAGTATAATAGGGTTCCATGTTAATGCTGTTTATTACTTTTCATTTTCATAAAAGACCAACCCAAATTGTATCTTTTTATTAGTATCCGCTGAGTTTTACATTTTGAATGACATCATGAGCAAGCTCATGTTTGGATGCCTTTAAGGTTAGTATTAGCTCAGCTTACCTTTGGTAGCTTTCTGCATGTTATTAAGGAAAAAGCCTTTACTCTGCTTTACTCGACTTGTGTTCAGGTCTTGAAGAATTCATAAATACACTCCTTTTTAAACCTTATTAAAAAAACTTAATAAACCAGTGGATTTAAGTTTTTATTTATATTTTTAAAAATATTTTGAGACTACAGTTACATCATCTCCGCCTTCCCTTTCTTCCCACCAAGTTTTCTCATGCACTGGCCTGCTCTCTTTCCAATTGGAGGGCCTCTTTTCTCTTTAATTGTTGCTGTTTTGTATGTGTGTGCTCCCTTTTTTAAAGGTGGTTTGTTGTCTCTTTGCTTTTTCTTTCCTTTCTCCCTAGCTCTCTTAATTTAATTCTCATACTGCAGTAGCAGGAGAAGCTTATGCTTTCTTCTTTCCCTGTATCAAGCAGGAAAGGGGTTTTAAAATTGACTGGATTGACCACAGACAGAACTCAGGAATTTTGCAGGAATCATACTACACAAAATGTATATATAAATAGAGAGCCTGAGGGCTTTTGTGCGGACAAAACCTGATTATGTTAACTATTTCCTGAAATTGCGTGCTATTGTCAGACAAAATAATCACAAGTAAGACTAGGTTAAAAGTGGGAGCATTTGTGGGAGTTTGCCTCACTTTGTTGTATTGTCAGTGAGGAAGATCTATTGTTTTTCAGCGAGTGTGGAAAAGGTTTTCTTTCTGCAGACTTGTCATCTGAACATTATTTCCCTTCCTGGTTAGCTTTGCTGTTGGTGGGAAGATTCCAAGCTGGATGGGATTGACGGTCATGAAGATGGCCTTCATTTGATCACAAATCCATGTTTATGTATGGGGTAGATTCAATTTATTTGCTTGCCATTTAATTGAAAAAGGGAAAAATATTATTGCAAGTCAAAGGACACTATATAAATGTTTTTCTTCCTGTATGCACCCTGAGCACACACACAAGTGCCCTATAAAAGCCAGTGAGACTGTTCTTTGTCTAGTCTTCTACCAGTAGGAATTGGAAAAAATGTATACATGCACATATGCTCTTATAGTTAATGAATGGATCATAGCTGAAGTGCCACTTTCACACAACAAATCTGTCCTTGGGTATCTTAACTTCTTGAATTCTGATATTTATGTGGTAACTGTTCAGGACCCAAGTATTGACATTTTATTTCACTCTGCATATTCAACTGTGTGACATGTATTGAGTCACTGATGAAGATTGCAAGGAAAAGTAGGTAAACAAGTCACTAGACCAGTACAGTGACTTTTACTGATAAGGCAGTCCATTTTCATGGCATTTTAAAAGCGTTCTGATTTGAAGTTTTAGAATGATGGAGGATTTCTGTAATTTTTTTTTGGTCAGATTAGAGAGGTTTCTGGACACTACAACACACCCTGATCAAGACTGTTATTCAGATTTTGTTGACAATTATCTTTTCCTTATTTTATGTAGTAATTTTGGTTCTTGATTAGGTGTGTGTGCTTGTGTGTGTGTGTGGGTATGTGTGTGTGTGTATGTGTGTGTAAAACTTTTTATCTGGGATTATAAGTGAGAACATATAAGATTTTATTTTATTTAAAAAAAAACTACAAGAATGAATTAGAAATGTTTTCCAGTAGTCATTGCAAAAAAAAAAATGGAGTTTAAAGTTAACAGTTTATAATATGCCAAGAAATGATGGAGAAAAACTCAGGAGGATATGGAGATAAAGATTAGGTTTGTGGCAAGATAAGGGAGGTATTGATGATTTAATTTTTAACTTCTAAAAGAGTATGTCTGTTTTTTAAAAAAATGATGCTTTATATATAGTCAAAAACAATGTTGGATCAGTCTACCTGACCCTACTCTAGATGAAAATTTGCAGATTATCAAATGATAATTTCTGTGAATACTTTTTCCCTGATTCTTTTTTTATTGGATATTTTATTTACATTTCAGATATTATCCCCTTACCCCATCCCCTACCCCCTTTCACACAGGAACCCACTATCCCATCCCCCCTCCTCCTGCTTCTATGAGGATGTGCCCCCACACACCCACCCACTCCCACCTCCCCACCCTTGAATTCCCCCACACATGGTATCCAGCCTTCCTGGGACCAAGGATCTCCTCTCCCACCTATATCTGACAGGACCATCCTCCCTTACATATACAGCTGGAGCCATGAGTCCCTCCCTATGTGCTCCAGGCTGGTGGTTTAAACCCTGGGAGCTCTGGTTGGTTGGTATTGTTGCTCTCCCCATGGAATCACAAACCCTTTCAGCTCCTTCAGTCTTCTCTCTAACTCCTTCATTATCCTCATGATCAGTTCAATGGTTAGCTATGAGTATCCACCTCTGAATATGTCAGACTCTGGCAGACTTCTAAGGAGACAGCTATGTCAGGCTCCTGTCAGCATACACTTCCTGAAATCCACATCAGTGTCTACCTTTGGTGACTGCACATGGGATGGATATCCAGGTGGACTGGTCTCCAGATGGCTCCTCCTTCAGTTTCTGTCCCACATTTTGTCTCCATATTTGCCCCCTTGAGTATTTTGTTACTCCTTCTAAGAAGGACTGAAGGACCCACACTTTGGTCTTCCTTCTTCATGAGCTTCATGTGGTCTGTGAGTTGAATCTTGGGTATTGTGAGCTTCTAGGCTAATATCCAATTATCAGTGAGTGAATACCATGTGTGTTCTTTTGTGATTAGGTTACCTCACTCAGGATGATATTTTCTAGTTCCATCTATTTGCCTACGAATTTTTCGAATTCATTGTTTTTAATAGCTGAGTTATATTCCATTGTGTAAATGTATCACATTTTCTGTATCCATTCCTCTGTTGAAGGACATCTGGGTTCTTTCCAGCTTCTGGGTATTATAAATAAGGCTGCTATGAACATAGTGGAGCATGTGTCCTTGTTATATGTTGGAGCATCTTCTGGGTTTATGCCCAGGAGTGGTCTAGCTGGGTCCTCAGGTAATGCTATGTCCAATTTTCTGAGGAACCATCAGACCGATTTCCAGAGTGGTTGCATCATCTTGCAAAACCACCAACAATGGAGTAGTATTCCTCTTTCTCCACACCCTCGCCAGCATCTACTATCACCTGAGTTTTTGATCTTAGCCATTCTGACTGGTGTGAGGTGGAATCTCAGGGTTGTTTTGATTTGCATTTCCCTGATAACTAAGGATGTTGAACATTTCTTTAGGTACTTCTCGGCCATTTGAGTTTCCTCAGTTGAGAATTCTTTGTTAAGCTCTATACCCCATTTTTAATAGGGTTATTTGGTTATCTGGAGTCTAATTTCTTGAGTTCTTGGATATTAGCCATCTATTGGATGTGGGATGGGTAAACATCTTTTCCCAATCTTTTGGTTGCCGTTTTGTCCTATTGACAGTGTAGGATCTGATTGTTTTTTGAATTTCCTCAGTTTCTGTTGTTATGTCTCCTTTTTCAGTTCTGATTTTATTAGTTTGGATGCTGTGTCTGTACCCTCTGGTTAGTCTGGCTAAGGGTTTATCTATCTTGTTGATTTTCTCAAAGAACAGCTCCTGGTTTTTTTGATACTTTGTATAGTGTTTTTATTTCTACTTGGTTGATTTCAGCCCTGAGTTTAATTATTTCCAGTGGTCTACTCCTCTTGGGAGTATTTGCTTCTTTTTGTTCTAGAGTGTTCAGGTGAGTTGTCAAGTTGCTAGTGTATGCTCTCTCCAGTTTCTTTTTGTAGACACTTAGAGCTATGAGTTTTTCTCTTAGCACTGCTTTCATTGTGTCCCATAAGTTTTGGTTTGATGAGCCTTGGTTTTCATTAAATTCTAAAAAGTCTTTAATTTATTTCTTTATTTCTTCCTTGACTAAGTCATCATTGAGTAGAACATTGTTCAGTTTCCACGTGTATGTGGGCTTTCCATTGTTTCTCTTATTATTGAAGACCAGCCTTATTCCATGGTGATCTGATAGGATATAAGGGATTATTTCAATATTTTTGTATCTTTTGAGGCCTGTTTTGTGATCATTTATATCATCTGTTTTGGAGAAGGTACCATGAGGTGCTGAGAAAAAGGTATATTCTTTTGTTTTAGGAAATGTTCTATAGATATCCATTAAATCCATTTTGTTCATAACTTCCGTTAATTTCACTGTGTCTCTGTTTAGTTTCTGCTTCCATGATCTGTCCATTGCTGAGAGTGGGGTATTGAAATCCCCCATTATTATTGTGTGAGGTGCAATGTGTGCTTTGAGCTTTAGTAATGTTTCTTTTATGAATGTGGGTGCCCTTGCATTTGGAGCATAGATGTTCAGAATCAGGAGTTCATCTTGATAGATTTTCCTTTGACGAGTATGAAGTATCCTTCCTTATCTTTTTTTTTTTTAATAACTTTTGGCTGAAAGCCTATTTTATTCTAAATTAGAATGGCTACTCCAACTTGTTTCTTGGGACCATTTGCTTGGAAAATTCTTTTCCATCCCTTTACTCTGGGGTAGTGTCTGTCTTTCCCACTGAGGTGTGATTCCTGTATGCAGCAAAATTCTGGATCCTGTTTTCGTATCCAGTCTGTTAGTCTTTGTCTTTTTATTGGAGAATTGAGTCCATTGATGTTAAGAGATATTAATGAAAAGTGATTGTTTCTTCCTGTTATTTTAGTTATTAGAGGTGTAATTATGTTTGTGTAGCTATCTTCATTTGGATTTGTTGGAAGATTACATTCTTGCTTTTTCTAGGTTGTAGTTTCTCTCCTTGTGTTGGAGTTTTCCATCTATTATCCTTTGTCAGGCTGGATTTGTGGGAAAATATTGTGTAAATTTGGTTTTGTCTTGGGATATCTTGGTTTCTCCATCTATGGTAATTGAGAGTTTTGCTGGGTATAGTACCCTGGACTGGCATTTGTGTTCTCTTAGGGTCTGTATGACATCTGCCCAGGATCTTCTGGCTTCTATAGTCTCTGGTGAGAAGTCTGATGTAATTCTTATAGGTCTGCCTTTATATGTTACTTGACCTTTTTCCCTTACTGCTTCTAGTATTTTTTATTTGTCTTGTTCATTTGATGTTTTGATTATTATGTGACGGGAGGTATTTCTTTTCTGGTCTAGTGTATTTGGAGTTCTGTAGGCTTCTTGTATGTTCATTGGCATCTCTTTAGGTTAGGAAAGTCTGCCTCTATAATTTTGTTGAAGATATTTACTGGCCCTCTAAGTTGGGAATCTTCACTCTCATCTATACCTATTATCCTAAGGTTTAGTCTTCTCATTGTGTCCTGGATTTCCTGGATGTTTTGGGTTAGGAACTTTTTGCATTTTGCATTTTCTTTGACAGTTGTGTCAATGTTTTCCATGGTATCATCTGCATGTGAGATTCTCTCTTCTATCTCTTATATTCTGTTGGTGATGCTTGCATCTATGACTCCTGATCTCTTTCCTAGGTTTTCTATTTCCAGGGTAGTCTCCCTTTGAGATTTCTTTATTGTTTCTATTTCCATTTTTAGATCCTGGATGGTTTTGTTTAATTCCTTCTTTGTGTTTTCTTGCAGTTCTTTAAGGGATTTCTGTGTTTCCTCTTTAAGGGCTTCTACCTGTTTACCTGTGTTCTTCTGTATTTCTTTATGAGAGTTGTTTATGTCCTTCTTAAAGTCCTCTATCATCCTCATGAGAAGTAATTTTAAATCTGAATCCTACTTTTCCGGTGTGATGGGGTGTCCTGGACTTGCTATGGTAGGAGAACTGGGTTCTGATGATGCCAGGCAACTTTGGATTCTGTTGCTTATATTCTTGTGCTTTTCTTTCACCATCTGGCTAACTCAAGTGCTACCTGTACTCACTGTTTCTGACTGGAGACTGTCTTTCCAGTTATCTTGCTTGTGACAGAACTCCTCAGAGTACAGATGTCTCTATGACCTTGTGATCCTGAGCTCCTGGGACTCAGGCTTCCTCTGGGATCCTGAAATCCTGTTGCTCTCTGAGTCAGAGGTTCCTCAGCTATTCTGAGTGCAGTGGTTCCTCAGCTGCTCCAAGTGCAGTGGTTCTACCACTGCTCTAAGTTGGTTCAGGATATGGTGTCTTCACAGAAGCAGACCCAGTAGGTGTGTGTCCCAGCCAAGAGGATCAAGCAAGGGGTGGAAGGGGAGTGGTATTCAGGAGGGGCAGGGTTTGGGTGGGTTGCAGCTCTGAGGCTTAGGTTTGTGGGAGAGGGTTCTTACCTGCTGCTCTAGGAAGGTTCAGGATATGGTGTCTTCAAGGAGCCAGGTCTCTGCCCCAGCCAACAGGACCAAGCAAGGGCAAGAGTATGTATGTCTTATATGTGTGCAGTAGCAATTGATGAAAAAAGTGGCCATGGATTTGAAGGAAAGCAGGGAGGGATTCATGGAAGTGTTTGGAGGGAGGAAAGGGAAGGGAGAGATGTTGTAATTAAAATACAATATCATATTAAACAAAAAGTATGTCTGTATACTACCACTTCTCCAACCTTCCCATTGTGTCAGATGTTGATAATTATTTGCAATTACTACAGTTGTTTTTTGTCCTGAATATAAGGATACTACTTAGAATTTTAAAAATATATATCTTGATTTGAAAACCTATTTATTTGTCTTCTTTTTTGGTATAACAATATCTTAAACTGATGAATTACCTTTGAATTAGACAATAATGCTCAAAATTGCATTGCTTGAATTTTATTGTGAAGCTCTATACTTTGACTGCGGTGAAAGTAAGTAAGATGTTGGTGAAAAAGATAAAATTAATAGTGGTGAACTAAAATTGGCTTTTTGTTTTTTAGGGGTCCCTTCAGTGTTGTACGGCGATGTATCAACAGAGAAACTGGGCAACAATTTGCTGTAAAAATTGTTGATGTAGCCAAGTTCACATCAAGTCCAGGGTTAAGTACAGAAGGTAAGAGATGGATTTCAAGTAAGTTATTTGATGTCTGGCTTTATTCCATCTCCAAAACCCATTTATCAACCTAACCTCATCTGGGGGTGGGGAAGCAGGGGATACGATATAGTGGGGAAATGGGTGGAGACAGTGTGAACGATAGCTGACATAGTTGCTCAGAAATCTAAATGATAGCATTTGAAATATGGAAGCATTAAATCATCTGGGATCTTTATGAGCGCATGCTTTTCTTTTTTTTACTAGAAAGAGAGTGAAACAGGGACATATTTTTTTTAGGGTGTGATTTGAGTCCTGTTTTGTGAGGTGTAGGATGGGAAGGAAAAGAAATAATTATAAGGATGTTAACTGAAGATTTAGAAGCAGTCAAGGTCCTTTAAAGTATAATTTATGGCCTTTGGGATTACTATCTACTATAATTAGATGATTGATATTTTGACTCACATTTGGCTTAATCGCATACTGTATTTGTGACAGTTGAAAGATCAATAAACAGTATTAGAATTTGTGAGACTTAGTATTTTGTTTTAAGATATTTTTATATCTTTAAGGTAGAATTTGTGAGACTTAGTATTTTGTTTTAAGATATTTTTATATTTTTAAGGTACTCATTATTTTTTAAATATGTACCATGATTCACATTAAAGGTAACAACACTGATTATTGTATTGACTTTTCTAATTAGCCTATCTACTAGCTTTAGACTTTACCACAACATACTAAAAGATGTATTCTTTAGTATTAGGTTTTTGAATCTTAAAGGCAGTGCAATTGAAGAAAATTCAAAGTGAAGTATCCTATTTGTGTTTTACCTAATTATCTAGTTTTGGAAAGAAATCTCATACACTGTGAGCTTCAATCTATTTCTATAGATTTTTATTCAGGACAATTAGTTCTAAATACTTTGTGACTCTTTAAATTATTATTATCAATATAATATTTGTAGAAAATTGTTAAAAATTATTACTAAGAGGCTAAAGAAATGGCTCAGTGATTAAGAGTCCTAGCTGCTCTTCCAAAAAAGGCCTTGGGTTTGATTCCACCACCACATGGGGGCTCACAACTCATCTCTGTCTTTAGTCCCAGGGGATCAGATGCTCTCTTCTGGCCCCCTTCAGTACCACCCATGCACTTGGTACACACACATGTATGCAGGTAAAACCCCATCCATACAAATAAAATGAAAATAAATAAATCTTTTAACAAACATATTAAATTTCTTCTAAGAAAAAACTCCCTTGCTGATTTGATTTTAGTGCTTTAATCTTTATTGGATACCTACAAGGGGACTTCTCACTCAAACTATATTCATGCATTTAGATTAAATAAACATGACCACACTACTGTGGGAAAAATCTTGTAGTAAAATTTAGATGTTTCATAGTTCACGATTTCATTGTCAGAATTGGCCATTAACTGCTTTTACATATACATTGTTTTATATGCTTAGCAAAATGGAACTTTTCCCTTTTGGTAGACTTTACAATTATTTTTCCCTTGAACTGTTTTATATTTGGTTGTATTGTTTGCTTTGTAGTGCTGGGGATCAAACCCAGGTCCTCAGAGAAGCTAAGAAAATACTGTTTTTTCTTTTAATCATGCTGGAGTTTAAAGTTCTGTATGCCTCAGTAGTCTATAAGGGCACCGAGGTAATTTTGTAGAAACCTGATTATTAAACAAGTAGATGTTTTGCTAAACTTTGACAAAATGTTCTGATACTGTTTATAAACTTGGTGCAGATCTAATTTAAAATTACAAATGTTAAATCAATTATTCAATTACTTATATTAAATTATAATAATGGAATTGAAAAATCTTACATAGTATTACAAATAACTAAAATAAATATGTATAGCTTATTTCTTAGCCCCAAATTATTAATATCAAAGTTTTGATTTGTCTTACCATTATACATAATTCTGTGTCTTTCCAGATACGTTTTTAAATTTCCAAAGATATTTTTAAAGGAGACAACTACCTTTCATTTGTCTATAGTAAATTATTGTCATATTTCTTTTGTTATCTCTGGAACTATAGACCCAGAATATGAAAGTGAATCTCGTTTACTACTTACCTAGAGCAGGGCATTGTGATTTACACCTTCAATCCCTGTTAATTCAAGGTCATCCTGGTATACATAAAAAGTTCCAGGCTAGCCAAGACTATATATTGAGACTCTGTCTTAAAACAAACAAACAACAATAAACACAAAACAAAACAGAGCCCATTTAGTCAGAGGGTTAAACACCAAACTTTTTTGTCCTTCGAAGATTTTTTTTTATTCTTTATACTATTTTACAGTCCAGATTTTATCCCCCTCCCAATCTACCCTCCGACTGTTCCACATCCCCCACCCCTTCTCCCCACTCCACCCCTGTCTCTAGGAGGATGTCCCCATGCCACACCCCCACCTCATTAGACCTCCCCACTTCTTGGGGCCCCAAGTTTCTCCAAGGTCAGGTGCATCTTCTCTGACCGCATCCAGACATGGCAGTCCTCTACTGTATATGTGTCATGGGGCCTCATATCAGCTGGTGTATGCTGCCTGGTTGGTGGCTCAGTTTCTGCAAGATCTCAGGGGTTCCAGGTTAATTGAGGGTCTCCTACAGGGTCTCCCTCCTCCTCAGCTTCTTCCAGCTTTTCTCTAATTCAGCCACAGGGGTCAGCAGCTTCTGTCCATTGGTTGGGTGTAAGTATCTGCATCTGACTCAGTCAGCTGCTTGTTGGGCCTCGTAGAGGATGGCCATGGTAGGCTCCTGTCTGTAAGCACACCATGGCATCAGTAATAGTGTCAGAGCCTCCCCCTGAACTGCATCTCAGTTTGGGCTTGTCACTGGACCTCCTTTTCCTCAGGTTCCTCTCTATTTTTATTCCTGCAGTTCTTTCAGACAGGAACAATTCTGGGTCAGAGATTTTGACTGTGGGATGGCAGCCCCATCCCACTTGAAGTTTGAAGGTGGATATCACATATAATTTATATCCCTCCTTTCAGATTCTGTTTCTACATCAGTGAAGTTGTAGCTCACATGTTTGTTGCTTTAGTGATAAAAATGTCTTTAAGTTTTGTCCTGAAAACAAGACCAAGCTATTCAGTTGATCCTTTATACTCTATGTCTCTTTGGATAGTTGGAATCTTGTGCTATTTTTATATCAATGTTATCTACCTACAGATTTTAAGTGTACCCATTTGAGTTCTTCATATTACCCATGACCCTATCTGGTTTGGGTCAGAATTCAGTGGTCCTTTAGTGAAACTATGCTATTGGCATATGCATGGTACTGCCCTTTAGTTTTTCCTGTTTTTTTTTCAAGCACAGTGCCTTACTTTAAGTTAACCAAGAAACAGAGTTAACTCTCACATCTAGTACCTTCTCACTTTTGTGCAGTGTAATTCCTGTACCCTCTGTTGTGCCTGTTCACATTGGCTTACTTCATTCTGACCTTACCACATTTTATAAGATGTATAATTATTTAATAAATAGTAAATTATATAAAATCTCTTTGAATATTGGCCCCTTCAGACCTTTCTGCCAAGTTCTTTTTCATCCCTTTTCCAGTTACTACATGCAAAAACTGTCTGATTCCGTCTGTTCTTCTATTCCATTTATAAATTGTTAGGATCCAAAAATAACCTGTTTCATGGCAAAGCATATGAGATATACTGTATTAAGAAGAAACAAATTGTGAGGTGAAGTTTAGCACAGTAAAGAGGAATCCATACATTCCAGTAAGATTACCTAGAAATATCTTTGACTTCTAGCTATTTAAGACTACTTCTTAAGCAATTGATCATTTAAAATCTATCCTATGCCTTATTCTTTCCCTATTCACATCTTTTCTCCCCTTGGCTTGTAGTTTATTTGACCCTTATTATCGCTCATTTTTTCTCTTGTTACCATATCTGTTTCAAAATATATTATGAGCTAGATGTAATTATCTATTTTCAAAATATATTATAAGCTCCATGTGGTTGAGCAGGACTATAATCCAATGATTAGGTGGAGGCCAAATGATCCGAAGTTGCAGGTCATCAATGGGCTCCATAGTTCGAGCTCGTGAGTTCAAACCATATATCTAATGAGCATCACCTGGGAACCTACTGTCCATCACTTATTTAGATAGGTCATTGTTTATAATATGATTTTATTAGGAACATTTGTAGTAAATTTTATATAATAACATATAAATTTAATTTTGAAGTAAAATGTTCATTTATTGAAGATCTCTATATTATTCAATAAATTTTAAATTTATATTGCCTTACAGAAGTTTCCATATTATAATTTAAATGTTTTTCTTTACTTTTTGCTGTTTTGTTCAGTAGGGTTTTTCAAGTTGCACAAAATCCAATAGTCTCTTGAAAAAAATACATTTTTTATGTGTCCATTTTTCTTTAAGTTTTTAGAAGTTTCTGAACTAAACATATCACTCCTAAATATTTTATAATTTCTTCTTTTATATTTATAAAAACGTAGAATTGTTTATGAGTGTGAGATAAGTAAAATATTTCTACTAAATGAAAGCTAAATTATTTTATATTAAAATATTTCTGATATGAGGCCAGTGAGATAGATCAACAGGTAAGGCACTTGTCACCAAGTATGACAGTGTTAGTTTGATCCCAGGAACCCACATGGTAGGACTGATTTGACTCCTGGAAGTCATGTTCTGACCTGATTGTACACAAACTCACAGAATCAATAAGTAAATGTAATAAAATATTTTAAGATTTTATTATTCATGTGTATGTTTGTATGAATATGTGTGTGGGTTTCTATGGAAACTAGAAGAAGGTATCACATCCTCTGAATCTGGAGATACACATAATTGTAAGCCACATGATATATTGCTAGGAACCAAACTTGGATCCTGCAGAAGAGCAGGAAGTATTCTTAATGATTGAGCCATTTCTCTAACCTCTCATTAGGATATATTTTCATACACACATGTAGAAATAAAAATACACAGATACATCCCATTAGTGAAATTGTTATATTCTTATCTTTGAATTTTTTCTGAAAGAACTTTTTAATGGTTTCTATTATTAGTTATTCTATTAGTTTACATCCCAAATTTTGCCCCCTCCTAGCCCCACCCACAGAATTCTTACCCCCATTTCCCCTCCCCATCATCTCTGAGAGGGTGTGCTTCCAGCATTCCTCATCCCTGGGGCATCAAGTCTCTACAGGATTAGGCGCATCCTCTCCCACTAAGGTGAAACAAGGCAGTCCTCTGCTACATATATGCTGGGGTCCACGACCCAGCCCATGGTTGTATGTTCTTTTGTTGGTGGCTTAGTCTCTAGGAGCTTCCAGGGGTCTGGGTTAGTTTACACTGTTGTTCTTCCTATAGGGTTGCCATTCCCTTCAGCTCCTTCAGTCCTTCCCCTAACTCTTCCCTACGGATCCTCACCTCAGTCCAATACTTGGCTGTGGGTATCTGCATCTGTCTCAGTCAGCTGCTGGTAGGGTCTCTCAGAGGACAGCCATGATAGGTTACTGACTGCAAACACAACACAGCATCAGTAATTGTCAGAGATTGGTGCCTACCCATGGAATGAATCCCAAGTTGGGGAACAAAATAATCATGGGAGGTAGCGGGAAGAAAGGAAGGACCTGGGTGGAAGAGGGGAAGGGGAGAGGAGAGGGGGTTCAGTATCAGGTATGGGGGGGATACAGGAAAGAAGCCCAGAGGGCCAGGAAAATGAATGGAAATATGTAGCTGCCTGGTGTGGGGGTGGTGGGGGAACCTCTAGAAAATTCCCTTCCCCTGGGATGGGGAAGGCGTCCAGGACTTAATGTGGGTGACCTTAGCCAAAATGCCCAATGGTGGTGGAGATATGGAACCTGAAGAGACCATCTTCATTAGTTAGGGCTCCAGTGGAGGGATGGGGACACCAACCCACTTTGAAAAATATTCACCCAAAATTCTTCCTGTCCAAAAGAAATACAGGGACAGAAATGGAGCAGACACTGAATGAATGGCCAACCAGTGACCAGCCCAACTTGGGATCCATCTTTGAAATTTTAATTAATACACTTTTTGCCTCTTATTCTGCTGTGCCACTAATAAGGTTTTGTTTTAAAAATATTATGAAAATTTATTCAAGCAAACAATGAAATGAAAAGATAGTGAAATAGAATTAGAAACTGAATGTCCAAAGTTCTGAGTTACTTTTAATTTTACTTACTTATTTTGGTGCTAGGGTTTAAAACCAAAGCCTTGATTTTGCTAAGTATGCGATCTACCAGTGAACTATACTCCCAGTCCATAACCACAGTTTGAGTAAAGATTGTTAGTGAAAGATCATGTTTCGTGTAGGTATTTCCTACAAGTTCAAGCATTCCCTCCTAGAGGAAAGACAGATAGGACCAGTGAAACTCACAAGGCTCAGGAAGTTATAAAATTCCCTTCCCAAGGTTCTATAGAAAGTCAGCAGTTTCTGGGGAGAGAAGACTGCTAAACTGCCTCCAGAGCCTTCAGGAAAACCCAAGCAGAGCAAGCAGGACTCACTGACCACACATAGGAAAGAATACAGACTTTACAGGATTTATTCACAATTACTTACTAAATATAAAAAAAAATCAATAGTGCCAACAATAATAAGTCTTAGATAGGATGTTCTGATTTTTCAGATGATATCATGCTAAAAACATCCAGTTTTAAATAGCCAATTATGAAGTTTATATGTAATGAAACAACAAAAATACAGTTCTTGCATAAGATATTGTGAGGAGCGATCTCCAGGAATTATCCACAAGCAGATGAAGATATATTAATTAGCTATTTTATTATTCTCAGAAAAATACAGGGAAACAGTATAAAATGAATAAAAGAACGTATAAAAGCAATATCCTGACAAATAGGAGATAACAGTAATGAGATAGAAATTATACAAGCAAAAAGAAAAGGTACAGAGTAGACATTTCATTCAAATGAAATATGAGCAGATTTGAACAAACAGAAGAAAGAATTACAGCCAGAAGACTTGAAGCTAGGCTCGTTAAGATTATATACCTGGGATAGATACTCAGGTGGAGTGGTCTTGAGACGGCCCCTCCTTCAGTTTCTGTCCCTCACTTTGTCTCCATATTTGCTCCCTTGAGTATTTTGTTGCTCCTTCTAAGAAGGACCGAATCACCCCCACTTGGTCTTCCTTCTTTATGGGCTTCATGTGGCCTGTGAGTTGCATCTTGGGCATTTCAAGGTTCTGGGCTAATATCCAATAATCAGTGAGTGAATACCATGTGTGTTCTTTTGTGATTGGCTTACCTCACTCAGGATGATAATTTCTAGTTCCATCCATTTACCTAGGAAACTGTCGAATTCATTGTTTTTAATAGCTGAGTAATACTCCATTGTGTAAATATACCACATTTTTTGAATCCATTCCTCAGTTGAAGGACATCTGGGTTCTTTCCAGCTCCTGGCTATTATAAACAAGGCTGCTATGAACATAGTTGAGCATATGTCCTTGTTATATGTTCGAGCATCTTCTGGGTATATGCCTAGGAATGGTATAGCTGGATCCTCAGGTAATGCTATGTCCAATTTTCTGAGGAACCGCCAGACTGATTTCCAAAGTGGTTGCACCATCTTGCAGTCCCACCAACAATGGAGGAGTGTTCCTCTTTCTCCACACCCTCGCCAGCATCTATCCCATGTGCAATCACCAAAGGTAGATGCTGATGTGGAAGTCAGGAAGTGCATGCTGATAAGAGCCTGATATGGATATCTCCTCAGAGGTCTTCAAGAGTCTGACATACTCAGAGGCAGATGCTCACAACTAGCCATTGAACTGATCATGGGGTTCTCAATAGAGGAGTTAGAGTGAAGACTGAAGGAGAGCTGAAAGGATTTGCGGCACCATGAGGAGAGCAACAATACCAACCAACCACAGCTCCCAGGGTCTAAACCACCAGCCTGGAAGCACTTAGGGAGGGATCCAGTGCTTCAGTCGAATATGTAAGAGTGGACGGCCCTGCTGGGCATAGGTGGAAGAAGAGAACCTTGACTGCATGAAGGCTGGATGCCCCAGGGGGTGGGAATTTTGAGGGAGGGGAGGTGGGATTGGGGGGGATAGATAGAGGTTACATCCACAGAGAAGAAGGAGGAGGGGTGAGGGGATTGGGGGTTCCTGGGTGGGTGGGGGATGGGGTAAGGGGACAACATAGGAAATGTAAATAAAACATCCAATAAAAATTTAAAAAAAAAGATTATATAGCTGAAGAAAAGAAAAGAAAGCAAACAAGGAGCCTGCAGAAAGCCATCACTTACAACATAATGTAATTGGAGTGCTGAAAGGAGAGGAGAAGGAAAGAGGAAGAATGTGTGAAGAATGTGTGAAGGAATGCTTGAGGAACTGATGGCATAGAATTCTCATAAGTTATACATAGATAAACCAAAATGATACATCATAATCAAGCTGTCAAAAATTATGGACAAGGAAAGTAAGCTACAGAAGAAAGCAAGAAGAGATGGATTCATCCTAGACAAGCATCCAGCAGATTTTTCATCAGAAATCATGAAGACTAGTGGCAATGGAATGGCATCCAACATACTGAAAGAAAACATTATCAAGAATCCTTTATACAGAAAGAGCATACTTCAAAAAATGAAGCATAACTTAAGATATTTTCAGATAAACAAAACTTGAAGAAATCTGGCTGTCTGGTTATTGGGACTAATAAAGTTTATCTACAAGAAATTCTCAAGATTTTACAGTCTGAACAGGAGGTATTTGTTAATATCTTGAAGCCATATAGAAATAAAAAACACCCTTAAGAAAACCACATTTATAAATATGAATGACAGTATAAACATACATTTTGCAACATGGTCTCAATAGATAGCACTGGTTGATCTGAAACTGATTAGGTAGACCAGGCTGGTCTTGAATTCACAGAGATCTGCCTGCCTTGGCCTCCCAAGTAAGATTAAAGGCTTGTGCTACTACTCCTGACTGTAAATATATTTTTATCGAATCTATATTTCTCTTAACTGACATAAAAGATAAGTGCATAAAGTAGCATTATAAAACTGTGTTAATGACACTATTATGCAAGAGTGTCACCCCAAAATTAACCAATATAAGCACTCAATAGCTATAGTAGACAATATGACAAAATGATATAAATGGTGTAGTAGATACTATCTATATAACGCCAAAGAATTAACTGGTCGAGGAATACAGTAACATAGCAAAGTTTCTAATATGAATCAAACCTTATTGGTAATACCATTAAATATAAATGAATTAAAACTAATTGTAAGCGGTCACGTGGTCTATTATGGCCGCCTCCATGGCCCGCAATGTGAGCACACGGGTCCTGTTATGGCGGCCGGGGGATCTTGGGGACCCAGGGCCAGGCACACAGTAGTAACATCTAGGACGTTCAGAACTACAGGCGAGGAGCGTGCTGGCGAGGACGAGGCAGACGGCACTGAGCTGCCCTGGGATGTGTGAGTGTCCCCCGTGCCACCCTTCCCCGCCTGGACACTCGTTCTCAGGCCAGCCTCTGGCTCAGCACCTGCACCCTGTTTGTCCCCAGGGTTAACGTGGTGTACGTGGACTGCTCTGGCAAGCGGATCCCGGTGAGGGGCAGAGTCAGGGACAATGGTCTATACCTGGCCCAGCGCCATGAGGGGCCTGCGAAGCATCTCTGGCCTGTTCCTCCTGCCATGTGTATGTGAGTGAGGCCCACCTGGATCTCCTGCCTCCTCCTGAGGAGAGGGAGGATGACATGTTGGATGTGGCTCCACTGTTCCAGGAGAACTCTAGGCTGGGCTGCCAGATTGTGCTGACCCCTGAGTTGGAAGGAGTCGAGTTTACTCTTCCCAAGATCACCAGGAACTTCTATGTGGATGGCTACATCCCTAAGCCCCACTGACATGAGGCCACCGGACCGACCAGAGCCATGGAACTGAAAAGAAAAGCCATGCTTCCTACCATAGAGCACGGGCTGCCCAGGAAAGAGAAGTTGGACCCACAGTGTGAGACCAGAGCTGCCACTGGGGACAGCCAGTGTCTGAGCCCTTGAGGGGGATGGGTCTCCTCCATCTTGGGTGTGTCAGTCTACCAGAGAGAATTGAACTATAAATTAAGAATGAACTCAAACCAGAGCTGCAATAAAAAGTCTCAAACATACACACACACACACACACACACACATCTAATAGTAAGGCAAAGATAGGCACAATGGATAAAAAACATGCCCTATTATATACTATCTACAATAGGCACATTTTATGTTATTTTTATTACATTTATTGGTGTGTGTGTGTGTGCCCACATGTAGATATGTGCATGTACATACTACACAGTATGTATTTGGTGATCGGAGGGTAACTGTCTCTCCATCTATCATGTAGGTCCCAGTGATGACACTCAGTTCATCCTGCTTGTTGGGAGCCAGCACCTCTACCTGTTTGAGCCATTGTTCTAGGCCAGACATTTTAGATTCAAAAGGCATTCAAGTTAAAATGGTAGGAAAAGATTTATCTTTCAAACTGTAACCAAAAGAAATCTAAAATACCTGTACATAAAACAGAAATTTGTATTTTAGTGATCCTTTTATTTCACGGCTGAGGAGACAGTTCAGCCTGTGGGTTTTAGTTCAATCCTTAGAACCCATGTTAAAATGTCAAGCATGATGGCTTCTGCTTGAAATTTCTGTACCAGGTACAGAGTGTAGCAGAAACATGTAATAATTTGAGTTTTAAGGTAGAAAACCATTAAACATAATAAGAATTACATATAGGAAACTTGAAACTTACAAGTTTTTTTTTAAAATCCAAATAAATGAGGAGCCTTTCTCATATTTGTGGATAGGAAGACAGTACTGTTAAGGTTATTCTTTCCCAAGATAATCTATAGATTCATTGCATTCCAAATTATGATTCAAGCCAGCTACTTTTTGGATAGTGACAAAGTAATTCTAAAGTTCTATAAAAAGGCAAAAAATATCCAGACTAGGTACCATATTATTCTAGAAAAGCAAAGTTGCAAGACTAGTGCTCAACACCAGTGCTTACTTAAGAGGTTCAAGGGATATTGATTGTCTTGTATGGGACACTGCAATGTTAGGGTAAAAATCATGGAATATGATCAGTGTGATTTTAAAGGAATAATAGCACTGGGCTCATTGTGAAGTAGCTTCTTCATGACACACATCTATTTTCCATTTGGTTAGTGACAAGAATTTTTATATAATGATAAAATTGAGTAATTATGCATATAATGCATTAGTGCATGGAAACCTGTGAATCCAAACTGGGCTTTATTGTTTGTAGCAGTGTCAGTTTTCTCCATTTGATATTATAGTATGGTTGTGTAAGATGTTACTAAGGGAAGGAAGGACTAGGTTAATGATATACAAAGCCCCCTTGTATTATTTTTGTATATTTCTGTTAATCTATAATTATTCTAGAATAAAAGGTGTTCTTTAAAAGTTGCATTGTGACATTGAGGAGCCTTCCTTTATGACAATATTACACCCCAAACTGACAAATGGTTGGTAACTGGAACATTTACAAGAGACTAGGATGGCTGTGAGTTAGCCCAATGACGGGATTATTGTAGGTCCACTTTCCAGGGGCCCACCCAATGCAGCCGAAAATGAGTGCGTGGTGCTGGGA
>NW_021604704.1:3002852-3031180 GCF_004785775.1 Grammomys surdaster
TCCCAGCACCACGCACTCATTTTCGGCTGCATTGGGTGGGCCCCTGGGAAGTGGACCTACAATAATCCCGTCATTGGGCTAACTCACAGCCATCCTAGTCTCTTGTAAATGTTCAAGTTACCAACCATTTGTCAGTTTGGGGTGTAATATTGTCATAAAGGAAGGCTCCCCAATGTTAGCGGCCATATCAAGGGTGGCCTTGGTTTAGGAAAAAGCCAATTTTTGTTGTGGTGATCAAGAGGCCAAGCTCTCTAGCGAGAGAAATGAGGGCAAAGCCAGGCATACCAGGAACCCTTCTGGAGGGCATGGAAGTCTAGGGGTAGGCCGTAGGGGGAGGCAGGGGAGCTGACAGCTGTGTCAGTCTCCTGCGGAGTCACTTCTGGATTCTCTGCAATTTTCAGCTGATGGTAATGAACTTCAACTGCCTTCTTGATGGCAGCATCAACCTGGTTCCGTGGACGACAGGTCACGGGCGATGATCTCTGTCTTGCTCAATCTTGATGTCGTGCGCACATCCTCTCAATGAGGGTCCGTCCGGATGGGTCCGTGCCTTGAGCCCCACGTCTGGGTGCCACTTGACCCGACCGGTGGGTCCTGGTTATTCGTGGGGGCGAGGAGGACTGCAACCTGCTATTCTTCAGAAGATATGGTACACTGCTTGAGTTATGGTCTCCCTGCTATTCTTCAGATGATATGGTACATTGCTTTGAGTCTATCTGCAGTTGCCAAGCAGGATCTTGCAGTTGCCCAGCTTCAGGGGATCTTGTGCAGGTGGGAAAAGGTAGGGGGTGAGGGTAAGGGCGAGGCTCCTGGCTTCTGGTCCATCTGGGTTAGAACTTCTAATAGCAGGCATCACGGGTGATTCAATTTTACCTGGAAAGAAAAAAGAAGGGGATTCTCAGGGAGATTTCTCTTCCCTGGATGTAAATTGTTATTCATCGTATTTATGATTGGGCCTGGCTTTGTGAGGGTATCTATTTTTTTCATTAATATTTGTGGTAGCCGGTTAGCTGTGCCTTCTGTGGTATTGGACAGGCATATCAGTCCTCGGCTCCATAAGGGAACTGGGACTGGGGCATTCCCTTTATGGGTATGAGGGTCCTTCCCCAACAACTCTTATCTCTATAACATTCATAACAACCCCAAAAGAAGGTTTTAGCCTCCTGCAGACCTATGATCTTTCACCCACAAACCTGTGACCAAGCTGTCGTCTTTGAACCTAATTTGTCTCTATGGATTTCCACATTTTGATCATTAATGGAGTCATACAATAGGAGACCCTGTGGCTACTTTCTTTCACTTCCCATGTTTTAAAAATGCATCTACACATTGTGGATTGAATCAGTGTTCTGATCACTTTTTTTTTTAATATATTTTATTTATTTACATTCCAGTCGTTGCTCCCCTCCTGGTTCTCCTTCCCACAGTTCCTCCTCCCATTCCTCCTCCCCTTTGCCTCTGAGAGGGTGTTCTTACCCCCATCAGGCCTCCCCTTTTCCTCAAGCCTCAAGCCTCTCAAAGATTAAGCACATCTTCTCCTACTGAGGCCAGAAGAGGCAGTCCTCTGGTACATATGTGTAGGAGACCTCGAACAGCTCGTGTATGGTGTCTGGTTGGTGGCTCAGTGTCTGTGAGCTCCCAGGAGTCTTGGTTAGTTGAGACTGCTGGTCTTCCTATGGGGTTGCTCTCCCCTTCAGCTTC
The DNA here is from genome assembly GCF_004785775.1 of Grammomys surdaster. Classification (NCBI taxonomy): domain Eukaryota; kingdom Metazoa; phylum Chordata; class Mammalia; order Rodentia; family Muridae; genus Grammomys; species Grammomys surdaster. The sequence goes on from NW_021604704.1 coordinate 3,004,554, forward strand.
TTGAGTCCTTCCCCTGATTCAATCATGGGGGTCCCCGACAGCAGTCCAATGGTTGAGTATAAGTATCTGCCTCTGTCTCAGTCAGCCGCTGGTTGGGCCTTTTGGAGGACAGCCATGCTGGGCTCCTGTCTGTAAGCACATCATAACATCAGTAATAGTATCAGGCCTTGGTGATCCCCTTTCCCCCATGAGATGGATCCCAAGATGGGCCGGTCACTGGACTGCCCTCCCTTCAGTCTCTTCTCCATTTTTGTCCCTGCAGTTCTTTTAGACAGGAACAATTCTGGGTCAGAAATTTTGACTGTGAGTTAGTAACCCAGTCCTACCATCTGAGGCCCTGTCTATTTACTGGATGTAGACTTTGGCCATTGTATCGATACAATGTAGTATACATTGTATACTAATGTATGGATGTATATCCATTCATTAACTGATAATTGGCATTGGACTACTTTATTAGCTGCCATATGTAATGCTGCTGTTAACATTAGTATACAATCTGTCTTCATTCATGGTTTTGTACTTTATACATTCATCTACTCAGCAACATTTCTTTGTAACTCCCAAACTAATACTTGTGGCACTTTTGTGGTCACCCACAGACCTGCAAAGCAGTGAAACTTTGAATTGTTTAACACTTGGGTTCCTGGTTGAGGTTAAACAGTGCAGCTCTTCTCTTCTTATTTTAGCTCTCATTCTGTAAATAAGTGTCCTTTTCAAGGTCTATTTAGTTCCACACTTCACTTTCTTTGTGCTTTTTGTTATTGATTTAGCTGCTTAAAAGTAGCCACCAAGTGTACTGCCAAAGTGTTGCCTGGCATTCCTTAAATGTAAGAATGCTATTATGTGCCTTACAAAGGAAGTGCACAATTCAGATATGAATCACTGAGCTCTTGGCAGTGAGTTCAGTTAACAAATTAATATATGTGAACAAATGTATCTTTACACAAACATATAGAGGATCTATACTGATCAGTTGGCCAGAAATATGTGATCAGAAATTTACAGGAACCTTAACCCTCTATTTCTTCTGTAGAGCAATGGTTCAGTGTTTATCCCATGTATGGGCTGACTAGAATAATGTAAGAAATATGAATAATGAAAAGCCAGCTGTATATGATTTTTCATAGTTATATATGTTTGAGTTGTTGAGTGTATGTTTAAAAGTAGCACTACAGAATGGACATATAGCTTATTTGTTTTGCCTCGTGTCTGTGAAGCTGTAGGTTCCATTCCCAGTATAGCCAAAATAGAAATGAAAGGGTAGCATTGCTAGGCTATAACACAGTATCTTGTCTTTGTGAGCAAGGTTTCTTAGCTTTTATACATATATAGATGTGAATAAGATTCAAATTTGAGTTGAACACTGTCATATTTGACCAGGCACGAGGAAATGGCTTCATTGTTGGGCAGGTATTGGAATTGCCCTGGCTTAGACACCCATAGCACAGAAGAATCATTACCTTCTGTACATGTCAATATACATAGCTTTCAAGGGCTTCTAAAGAGGGATGGCCAATTTCAAGGAACATTTACAGTTTTCCTAATGTGGATTCTTTACTTCGTTCATTGTATCAGATTTTTTTATCAAATTTTTATCACCTGTCTCAGTTCTTTTTTGTCCAATTCCCTTGTAGTCAGTTTATGACATTGCATCTAGAGTCCTTAAGCCTTACGTGGAAAGTTGTTAAGCCTAGAAATGGGTTAAGACCGTGTTTCTAAGTTGACAAATTTACATGAACTCAACCCTTCTAGTAACATGAAAATCGAGTATGTAATTAAAATATTTTAATGACAAGTATAAAAAAGAGCAGTGTCTATAAAGAGAAGCAATTTGTGCTTCAGCTGTAGTAAAGATTGTATCTGTACCAAAGTGAATAAGCACATTTTAATGACAAGTATCCACTTCAGACTTCCCCCCCCACTTCATATCACAGTGTTCAGATACTCTTGGCTTTACATACCCCACACCTCAAAACCATCTAGAATAGTGCCCAGCAGAAAATAGATACTTGGTGAATATTTCTTAATATATTTCATATTCTAGGGATATTACAGCAAAGCAATGGTGTGATATTAATAGTGCATGAAGTTTTTGACGGGTTAGAACCTGTTAAAGTTCACATGGTTTTGTTACATTTTTATGGTCAGTACTCCAAGTTGGACTATAAAAATAAATGATTCTAATACTATTTGTCCTTCTTAACCTGGCCAACTCTCTGGGTTATCTAGACTACTTTGTTGTGCAAGTTTATTCTGCAGCTATCTGTAATGAGCTCGTAAAATCAGTTAATAATCAGTCTCTTCTCATACTATATACAGGAAGTCAAGTCTAGGTGTCCTCAAAGTAAACCTTGCAAAGATCCCAAACACGGATCAGGAATGGTCAAAAGCCTTGAAAACTATTTCAGAATTCAAAAAGAAATTCACTTACATGACCAGTAAATGGTACACAACTTAGTCATTAGAGAAATTCAGATTAAACCACAAATTGATGGCACTGCATTACTAACAGAATGGCTAACAGTGAAAATGACGATTCCAAGTGTCAGTGAAGATGTAAAACCACCAAGAGCTCTTCTAGTACGAGAATAAATTTGTAAACTGGAAGTATCTACCAAAGCTGACATGCATACCTAAATATCCTTATGATTAGCATTTTCATTCCTTATGTGTATACTAAATAGAAATACTTTAATATGTATCCACCAAAAAATAAATATGTGTAAGTGTGGTTTTAGTAGAATACTTCATGATAGTCTAAATTAGAAACATCCCATGTTCCAAAAAGAATAACACAGAAAATTATAGTATCTTCATATAGTGAAACAATAAAAAGAAAATAGATGTATCTTTGTTACATACAAAATATAGATGACTCCCACAAGCATGATAGGTTAAAGAAGCCCAGGTATAAAGTACTACTCATTCTGGGCTGGAGAGATGGCTCACCAGACAAAAGTGCCAGCTGCACAAGCCTGATGACCTGAGTTCAATCATCCGAACCCATATAAGAAAGCAAATGTGTCCCTCTTTTGTAATCCCAGTACTCCTACTGTATGTAGGATGGGAGGTGAGGCAGGATACTTGCCTGGAAGCTCAGATGCTAGCTGGCTTGGGGTATTCAGCCCAGTAGCAGAAACAAGAGAGACCCTGCATCAATAAGATGGAAGGCAAGAACCAGCTCCTCAAAGTTCTCCTCCAACTTTCACATGCATGCCATGACACACATGCCTCAACACACACATATATGCACATAAAATTAAACACTACTCACTAGCCACATTTATTTAAAATACAAAAATACTGTGAGTAATTTTATTTTTTAATTCAAACTGACAGAATAGTAGCTGGTGGTGTACAGTAGGGCTACTAAGGTACAGGTTGTACACTTGTTTCTTGATTATTAGAGAGTCCACTGAGCATTCAGCAATCCATACTCTTCTAAGTTATATACAATGATTAGGTATGCACTATTCCAATGGCAAGAGACTGGAACAGTTTTAATATGTTATTTTTGTCCATTCATGTGAGAAAGATGAACTCTTCAGAGAAAGTGTTATTCTTAAAAGACTTTCTTTTAGTTTTGTGCTTATTAGGTAACCATTCTGCAGAATACTGGTAATGACTTGGCTGAGTACAAATAGGTATACAGTATACAACACAGAGAACTGTAGGTGTGATAATCCAGATAGAAGATTGTCATCTCAATAGTAAATATGAAGGAAACATTACCCAGGACACTAGTAAATCTGATTTGTTATCTTCATTGGCTGTTTAGAAAATGGTGACAAGTCATTTGGTTCAATTATTATCAAAATTTTATCTAAAATTATGACAGTGTCATTTCTGAAATATTTAGAAAACAATTTTTCAGTTTGCACTGGCCTTGTATTTTCTGTGTTATTAGCCTTTATCTTGGCATGCTTGAATTTTTTCCTCATCAATGTGGAAAATCGTTTTCATTCTATGTTATACTTCAGAAATGACTGCCAGCAGATTTAACATTACTATTTGAGGAATGATTGCCAAATTACTCATTATTGACTTTAAAGTTAGTAAGCAGTGTTGGCTTTTGAAGAAGCTCTGCCAGTTTGTTTCTATAATGTGTGCATATTTTTTACACTTTGGATATGTGAATGAAGGTGTTACAACGTATCCGCGATCTCCACCATAATTGTCTGCTTACTCAATCCTGTTGTTTAAGCTTTAGAAACTAACTTTTTATTGTTTGTAAAAACATTTTTAAAGATTTCATCAATGAGAACTTGTGTTTACATCATTTCTACCCTACCTTCTCTGCCTCCAACTCTGATGTCTCCCCCACTTCTTTTTAAGTTCATGACCTTTGTATCTGTGTGTGTGTGCACACGTACGTATGCATGTGCATGTACATATATGTATGAATATATATACATACATATATATACATACATATACATACATACACACACACACACACACACACACACACACACACACACACATATATATATATATGCAGAGAGCCTGCTGAGTGCATTTCATTTTAATGTGATCATCTTGCCCCCTATATTTGAAAATTCTTTTCTTATTCATGGAGACTAATTAAATGACACTTATATCCTGTTGAATTCTTAATTAAATCCGAGGGAAGGTTTAAGGTTGTTAAGTTCTAAGGAGATTATAGCTAAAAGGCTTTAGTTTTCCTTCTAGGTCCAGGAAAAACCTGAGAAGAGCTGAAGTCAAACATTCCAAATTTGTCTGTACATTGTGGCCTCAGCTTTCATGAGGATGATGATACTGTCCTCACAGAACTGGCACTAAGATTAAGAATAAGGATGTTTGAAGTTTAACTTACTGCATATCATATAGTATAGGTAATGTGTAATTTCCCTGTCCTGTGTTTCAACAATGTATCGTCAATTAATTCTGGAGTTACCTTAATCTTAGCAACATCAATCTCATCTCTATAATTTTTGTTTTCTTATTTTAGTTACTCTGTTTAGTTTCTTCTCAAATAAAACAATGAGGGGGTAGTTTTTGTAAGCAATGAGAAGACAAAAAATTGTTCTAATACTGTTAGCAGAATGTCCAAAAATATTTTAAATAAAAAATTAAAGATACTCATGGATATCAATGTTTCCTTCCAAATGCACTATCAACAGAGTGGCTAATAAAATTAATTTTCTATTTTCCAAGTCTAATATATTAAAGACAGCTGACTTGGGAGAGGGGCCTTGAATCTAGGACAAGTAGGTAAATACTTGTGACTCTCCCCAAATTTATAGTTGGATTCTAATCCCCAAGGATTAGGAGGTGGGGCTTTTGGAGGTGACTAAATCACAGAGACAAAGCTTCCACAAATAGGATTACTGTTCTTTTTAAAGAGGCTCCAAACTCAGTTTCTTCACTTGTCAAATGAAGATGATACAAGAATGTGATTGTGTAGAATAACTAGGATGTAACATATAATTATGTAAGGTAATGACATTAATAAGAAGACTTACTGCACACTAAATACCAAGCTCTTTGCTGAGAGATTGCTTTATCATTATCTCCTCGGTTCTCCCAACAAGTGGATTTGTTGTACCCAGTTAACAAGAGAAGAAAGTGGAGCTTTCAAGTGGAAATAACTTACCTAGCTGGCATATAAGGCCAGAATTGGAACACAGTTTAATGTGAGATGTCACTCTAAAAATCCCCAGTCTTAAATCATCATACTATAGAATACAAAATTAGGATATTGATGGCAAAGATAAAGAACAAGTATTCAAATAATTATAATATGGAATCTCCTGTAAGGCAATACAAATTTAAAATTTGTAGAATCATATAATGATTTTCAATTAAGTAAAATTGGTGCTAATGAGCATGATGTGAGTAAAAGATTTCTACTAAATGAAGCTAAGTGAGTTATATTAAAATAGTTCTGACATGGGGCCAGTGGAATAGCTCAACAGGTAAAGGCACTTGTCACCAAGCATAATGATTAAACAATAATAATGATATAAATTACTGTTATTTAGTAAAATATTATTTAGTAATATTAGTACTATTATTTAGAAAAATGATATAATGTATTTTAATGTAAAGACATATTTTGAGTGAAAATTTGTGATTATTAGACAACCCATACACATAAATGTGACATTTTAAAACTAAAAGTCCAAGCGATGTGGTGGCAGGGTTACCTAGATAATTAAGAAAATGATCCACAGGCAGTTTCTTTTCCACTCTTCATTATTTGTCTGAAAAGTCACAACTTTTGGGCATTGAAGAAGAAAATATATAGATCCCATCTCTAAAAGGGAAATATAAGAATCTCTAGCTGTCTTTATTCTGCTATACCAAGTACTCTCTCTCTCTCTCTCTCTCTCTCTCTCTATATATATATATATATATATATATATATTTATATATGTACATTGGTGTTTTACCTTTGTGAATGTTTCTGTGAGGGTGTCAGATCCTCTGGAACTGGAACTATAGATAGTTGTGAGCTGCCATGTGGGTACTGGGAATTGAACCCAGGTCCTCCGATAGAGCCACTAGTGCTCTTAACTGCTGAGCCATTCTCCAGCCCCTACCAAATACATTTTTAAACTCAGATGCTGTTCGTTTAATGTTTGAATGAGGTCTTGGTTGGTCTTGGTCCTTCTTACTCCATCCCAAAGCAGTAAGCAGCAGATGTTCTCAGTTGAAGAAAATAACTATGACAACAGTGAATAATTTGTCTCCGAATCAGAGACTAAAATAAGGATATATTGTGCTTGCAATTAGACACTAAAATCCAGTCTAGCACTGTTCATTAAAACTGAATTTTTAATAGATTTGTAATCAAAAGATAATTTATTTTAGACAGATTGTTTTTATATGACTTTTAGCATGGTTTTTAAGAATATTATAAGGAAACAGATGATGATTGCCTTTTGAACTGTAAAACACGTCTCAGTTTTGGTAAATGGTTAAGGTTCACCAAAAAACCTGTAAGGACACATCTTCAGTGGTAGAATAGCCTGGAAGACAACATTCTTCTGTAAGAAACTGGTTAGATTTGAGTACAAAGCTAGTTTGGTGTGATCACAATAAACACAATAGATCACAATAGATGTATGTGGTTTAGCTGAAAAAAAGTCATGGAAGAAAATATACTTGCAGTTGTTGCTTTCACAATATATATTTAAATGTTTGATCCTAAAATAAGGAAAAATTCTAAGACCATTCTCTTTCTGTTTGTAACCAGTTTAGTATCTATCTATAGTTTCAGGAATTCAAAGGATTTGCCGAATGCTTTTATCATTTTAATTGGTTGCCCCTGAGGTGCATAGTTCCTTCCAGAGATAGAGGGTTAACCACAAGTATTTGAACAAGCAAAGTTTAGTATCATGAATTATTGGCCCCTGTAGTATGGGCTAGTAAGAATTCTAGAACTCTGACAAATAAATATAGGACTAGCAGGCACAAGGACTAGCCACTACTCCAAAGGCTGAAGTGGAAGAGTCAGGCAGGGGTTGGCCAATCTCCTAGTACCACTGAAATTCAAGCTTTATTGGAGAGAGCATGTGGTAGCTAACTGAACCACAGGTTTGCTGAGACATCATGCTGGTAGGAAACAATGGGAATCTGCCTTCTAGAGTTTAAGGGAAGCCATTCTCAGGGATAAGCTTCACCTCTGAATGCACAGACAACTGACTGAAGGTGTGCCTGAGGAAGCTGGTCTCTGGCAGAGTACTCTACTAGCAGGACTGCTGCAAAGCCAGCTCAAGAGGGTTCTGACAGAAGTTGCTCTTGGACAGGTTCCCCATGCTGAGCACTGAAACTAAACTGTACACACTAGGGAGCCTTAAGAGAAACACACTGGAACCAGAGTGCAAAATGCTTCTGCTCTATTGTCCCTCCCATGCCTCTGTTGGCAAACCTTAACGTTGAGTCAGCTGGACAAACACTGAGTCCAGCTTCAGTAGTGCAAGGCAATATATAACGGTGGAAGTGCAGGGACTGAATTCATACGTAGTGTAGGGACATGAAGCTTTTCTGGATATACTGGAGGTTTTGTCGTATTGTGTTTTTTGAAACAGAATCTCATTCTGAAGCTCAGACTGGCCTTAAACTCACTTCTACCTTGCCCTCCAGAGTGTTGAGGTTGCAGGTATATGCCACCATGCTTAGTTGAATATAAGTGGGCTTTTTTTATTGTTAGCTTCTAAGATAGCATACAAATTATTGGGTTTCATTATGATGCTTTTCTTGTATACTTTGTTATTCATTCCCTCCTTCCTGCCCTACCCTATCCCCTTGCCTCCCTCTCAATAGTTTCCTCTCCCAGTAGATATCTTTTCTTCTTAACATTTTGTCTCATTACCTTCCTTTTTCTGGCTTTACATCCCACTTAAGATTTTTCCCCTGTGAGGGTACCCTCTCTAGTTTCCTAACCTGTACCCACACAGATGGGATAGCTTGATGCCATATTGTATCTAGCTACCCCATCTGTAATACTTGGCAGTGTTTTCATTTTATTTTGCTTTCTTTTCCTTATTTCCCTTAAATGATTAATGACTAAATATCATAGCATATCCACAGTAGAATTGTTAGTATTGATGATTATCAATTTGAAAAAATTCAGTTTTTAAAGTAAATTTTACCAATAACATCATGCATATAAATAAAATAAATCCATGATTTGATTTGGAATATTGTGTTAGTCCATATTGTGCATTTAGACTTGTTATAGTAGGATTTCACAAATATTACCTAGAGAGTTTCTATAAAATAATATGAACGACCAAGTGAGTTTTGGTGGAAATGCTATTGGCCTATATATTAAAGTTAAGGCCAGAATTTCTCTCTGAAAATCAAAGGATGAAGAGTTAGGTATGATTCAATGGATTCCTTTAATAGTGTGTTACATAAATGTCAAATAACACATTGCGAGTGGTAAACTAATAATGTGTCCTGGAGAGCAGTTTATTCTCTGTATAATAACAGGCATATTCCTTTGCTGCCTTTCTCCGTTCCCACTTATCAACACCTAAGTTGGAACGCTAAGTTTACCCTATACTGGACCATTAGGAAACTCTTTCTATAGGCTATGCTCCAGTCTCAACCCACCTCTAATTTGTTCTGCCAATTACCTACAATTTTTTCTTTCTTAATTACTACTTTCTTCATTTCCCCCAGTCTTCAGAACATATCATTAATAGTGGATTTCTCCGTAACTCCATTGCTTGGAGATTGAATTAAAACACTGATATTAAATTATCTGATGTTTGCATTTCCAGGACATTCATGTTTTATGTCACTTCCCCACAGGAATGCTTTGCTAGGTTGATTTAATAGATCTTTATTATCTTCTTTCTATATCAGATAAATTCAGCCTACCCTAAAGGAAGTCACAAGGCAGCAAAGGTAGATTCATTTAGAATTGAAATTTTACACAGTTATTCTAATTATTGTGTGGAGGGTAAAGGATATTCACTAACCCCTAAAAGATGTTCATATCCAAATCCTACAGTTTAAGACTATGTTACCTTATATGGCAAATAAAAGTGTAAATGTGGGTAAAGATCTTGAGATGGGAGATTATCCTGGATTGTTTGTGTAGGCTCAAATTAATGACAACAGTTTGATAAGAAGACTGGCTGAAATCACAAAAGAACACACATGGTATTCACTCACTGATTATTGGATATTAGCCCAGAACCTTGAAATGCCCAAGATGCAACTCACAGCCCTCCTGAAGCCCATAAAGAAGGAAGACCAAGTGGGGGTGATTCGGTCCTTCTTAGAAGGAGCAACAAAATACTCAAGGGAGCAAATATGGAGACAAAGTGAGGGACAGAAACTGAAGGAGGGGCCATTTGAAGACCTTTCCACCTGAGTATCCATCCCATGTGCAGTCACCAAAGGTAGATGCTGATGTGGAAGTCAGGAAGTGCATTCTGATAAGAGCCTGATATGGATGTCTCCTCAGAGGCCTTCAAGAGTCTGACATATTCAGAGGCAGATGCTCACAACTAGCCATTGAACTGATCATGGGGTTCTCAATGGAGGAGTTAGAGTGAGGGCCATTGGAGGTGAAAGGGTTTGTGGCACCATGAGGAGAGCAACAATACCAACCAACCAGAGCTCCCAGGGTCTAAACCACCAGCTTGGGAGCACTTAGGGAGGGATCCAGCGCTTCAGTCGAATATGTAAGAGTGGAGGGCCCTGCTGGGCATAGGTGGAATAAGAGAACATTGACCTCATGAAGGCTGGATGCCCCAGGGGGTGGAAATTTTGAGGGTGGGGAGGTGGGAGTTGGGGGGTAGGTAGGGGTTACATCCGCAGAGAAAAAGGAGGAGGGGTGAGGGGATAGGGGGTTCCTGGGTGGGTGGGGGATGGGGTAAGGGGACAACATAGGAAATGTAAATAAAACATCCAATAAAAAATAAAAAAATAAAAAAAAGTGCTTGATACCCATCATTTCTGTTCAGAGCCGCTTCACCCTTTCCATGCTCGCTTGGTGCCACAGACCAGGAAACAGGATGAGAAGGGATAACAGAGCAAGGCCAACAACATCAAAACCCTCACCTTCGCTGACTTCGCTGTGCTACCATCTTTCCTTCCACAGGCAAGGCCACAGGCATTCAGTTCTGCTCTGACTGCGAATCGCTCAACAACTGCACCAACCAACCAAGAGACAGACACACAGCAACCAGCCTGACGTCTCCAAACAGACGTCCAGGGTCCTGATCCTTTAATACATTAAAGCATAGAGTTTCTATAATTAACTCTGCTTAAATAAAAGTAATATTTGGGGCTAGAAAATGTTTTCTCTCCTTGCTCCTGGAGGTCATTCCATACCAAAGTATTTTACCTATATACTTTGAGGAAAGAGAAATGTGGGGTCATGATCTGCAAGTATTTCTGAGGTGGTATTTGGAGGGGGCAGTCACAGGAGTAATAAGACTGAGGGGGAAATGAGTGGTTAAGCTAAGAAAATGTTCGATATGAATTATGTGAATTAAACATACTTATTTTACAAAAAACAAGAGAAGAAGACTGGCTGAGTGAGATTTAACTTACAGGAGAAGAGAATGTGACAAATTGGAGATTGGGATGATCCAGCTGGGATCTCAAGAACATTGGCAGCCTGTACAAATTTAAAGAGACAAGAAACAAGAGTCCTCCTTAGAACCTCTGAAAGGAACCAACCCTGCCAACACCTTGATTTTAGTTCACTAGGACTCATTGGAGAGGCTTACCTCTAAAACTATAAAATGATTATGTTATGTTGTTTAAAGCCATAGAGTTTGAAGTGACTTACTGCCAATGCAACAGGAAACTATTACATCTTCATAGGCAGTTGCTCAATTGTAGCATAGAAGGGAACGTGAGAACTTCTAAAAGAGTCAGTGAATTAATAAATGAACTTGTCGGGGTAGGTCACTGAAGGTGGGGGAAAGGGTGTGTAGAGGTGCAGAGTGGTGAATTAGTAGACTTAGTGTGAAGGTAGTTGGTGCTATTAGAGACAGTAGATAGGTTAGGAATGCTCTGTCTATGATGCTAAGAAGTTTGGACTTTATTTTTCATGCACTGAGGAAACACTGGTAGATTTCAGGCAGGGGAGTCTCACAATTGGGTATATATTTAAGACCAATTAGATACTGTTACAGAGACAGCTATTTAAAGAGAGAACCAGCTAGGGAGGTGCAGTGGTCCTCATGAGAAACAGGTGACTGAATAAAAGCTTTGGATGGAGGAAAGGAGTTGCACATGAGGTCTCCAGCAGTGGGATCTGGTACCTTTAAAGAGAATGCTGAGAAATGCTCATGTTTGGTTCATATGATTAGTTGGATAGTGATAGCATCTTTTTACAATACGTATGCTCAAAGGATGAACGGGGAAAAATAAATGACTTCTGAACATTTTGCTCCTGGTGAACTTCTAAAATAAATGTGTTTTTATTTTGATCTAAAAGTTAGGACCAAGGTCTGAGCAAAAGATGAAATAAAGAAACAATGGAGGGGGGCTACCAGGATCCTGAGGGACACCTCCATTTGTAAAGGGGTGGGTAGAGCCAGAGTTACCCAAAGAGAATTGGAGAGTTATCCTCGGAGAATGCTGTCATCAAAGCTGAGAGATAAAAATCATTTCTCCCATGTCAGAAATGGTTTAGAGACCATTTGATAGAATAACTGTGATATCAGTCAGTGGACTTTGTCAGCATGGAAATCAGTGGGAACCTTGGCCAGATCATTTTTCAATCCTTTGGTAAAGCCAGCAGCCAGATTGCAGTAGGCTGAGGAAGGAATACACAGAGAGGAAATAAATACAGGGTACTTTGTGAGAGGAAAAATTGCTCTGGAGATATTCCAGAGATTTTCTAGAGTGGGAAGCCAAGAGACATGTGTAATAGGGGTGTTCCACTAGATCCTGGCTTGAGCTGTGGGTAGCAATCCCATATGACATTGTGGAATGGGATATGGGGGCTGTAAAAATTTGGCAACAGGAAACAGTTTCTGAGCACGCAATAAACAAAACTTGATTCAAAAGCAAATGCATGCTGAGTTTGAAATTCCTAACAGCATGCTCACGTGTTACATCATGTGATGTCACTGCTGCCTTGCTTTTGAGCCCACAGTGCGCACACACTTTTGACCTCACATTCTGTCACATGATCTAACACCAACAAATGCGTCCACAAACACATCAGCTCAACTCCAGACTATTGTATATTACAACTTAGTGTTTTGTTGTACATAAAAAGGGATTGGCTTTTATAGAAATATAACAATGTTTTAATTATAGAAAAAAGGCAATATTGCCCTACCATTGTTCTTAGCATATAAATATCAAACATCATTGAATTGTGTTTATATGTTTGATTTTTTTACATTATTGTTTGAGTTGCTGGCTTTGGTTTTATTTTTGGTTTTCAATTAGAAGAGAATTCCAGCAATTTCTGAAATATTCCTATGTATATTCCTGCCATTTTGTAGTACAAATTTATGCAAAGAGGCATTCTCAGCATTGACGATTATAAAATCAAAATATTGATCAACTCTGAAAAGCAAAGTTTCTCTCTGTCCTGCAGTATCAACTATCCAGCCAGAATTTAATTCTTTTCAAATAAACAAGCACATCTCTCTCATTACTATGCAAATTTGCTTTCATCTTTAATCAATAGTAAAATTATATGAGTACAGAAGAATTATTTTATAGCTTCCTTATGTGTTTATCAGTAAATACTTGATTTTTTTATATACCTATATACCCAAGGTTGAATACAAATTTCCTAGGCAAAAAGAGGTTGCTTGACTCTAAGAGGAACAGTGTGTGGGGGAGGGGTAGAGATTAAGGTGGGATGGGGGTCAGTATCAGTATTCCTTGGTGGTAGAAGCTAGTAGGAAAGAGTAAGAAAGCATGGCTGATTGGAGTGCTTTTTGATAGCAAACAGCTGGAGGGGATTGTCCCTTGACATAAATAAGAAGCTGTCCTTGTTAGCTTTAACTGTTAATTGCACATAGCCTAGCACAGTGGTCCTCAACCTTCCTTGTGCTGCAACTTTAATACAGTTCCTCATATTGTGGTGACCCCAGCCATAAAATTATTTTGTTGATACTTTATAACTGTAAATTTGCTACTGTTATGAATCATAATATAAATGTCTAATATGTTGGATATCTGATATGTGACCCCTGTACCCAAAGGGGTCACCACTCACATTTACTCTGGCCTAGAGTAACCTGAGGACATTTCAGTTGAGAGATTGCCTGGTCAGATTGTCCTGTCAGCATGTCTATGAGGTATTGTCTCCTTTTCTAGTTGATGTAAAAGGGCCCACCCATCAGTGAGCAGTGCTGTTTTCTTGGTAGGTAGTCCTTGGCTGTATAAGGAAGCTAGCTAAGCATCCACTGGAACAAGCCAGCAAGCAGCCTTTCTTCCATGATTTCCAATTCAAGTTACTGCTTGAGTTCCTGCCCTCCCTTCCATCAATAGTGGACTGTAACCAGTGAACTGAAATAAACCCTTTCTTCCCCTCAGCTGCTATCACTCATCTTGCTTATCACAAGTAACAAAAAAGAACCTAGTACAGAAGATGCAGGAGGAGGAGCCAGAGTGATGTTGGTAAAGTGGGAATGATGGCAATGGATACATGAGATAGGAAGGACAGCAACACTTTAGGAAAATGGAATGGAGGTAAGGGGAGATTGCTAGGCTTCCTCAAGGGGACAGTTACTACAGACTTCTTGCCCTTTGGCCATTAAGAAACTGCCAAATTATTTCCCATGATGGTTGTACTATTTTACTACCAATGATAACACCAACAACATGTGAGAGTTACAGCTATGCTACATCACTGCCAGTGCTTGATATTGTTATCCTTTTCAATTTTAGCCATTCTAGTGGTGTGTCATGGAAGTTCATGTGGCTTTTAATTTGTATTTACCTGATGACTACATATGTTTGTGCTTAAGGACCATTGTGTTCTGTTGTAGTAATAGAGTAGTAGTACACACACCATAGTACCACTATTGGCGTGTGTAAAGGGGGAGGTATATCTTCACTGTATTAAGTCACAGTAACTCATTCTGGATGTTTACTTGTTATTTGTCAAGTATACATAGTACAACTTTTTTCACAGTTGGTGAAACTCAATCTTCTAATTTGGGAAAAATTCAGTTCGATTTTTTTTCTTTTATGGTTTCTGTATCTTAGGAAAATGCTGCTAGCATCAGATTTATGTACATTTTTATTGTATTCTCTACTGTCATTCTAGCTTTAGCCATTACTCTAGATTGTGAACTCCTTTGATTTCTTTTTTCAGTGTGAGATTACAGTTGAAGTTCATGACTAGCTACTTGCTCTGGTGGTATTGTAAATTTTACCTTTGTCTATCAGAGCATTTGGGACCTTTATCAAAAATAGTATCTTGCTCTCTTTCTATACTTTCTCTTCTGTCCTATCCTAATGCCAGCCCTATGCAGTCTGGCTTACTCTATAATTAACTCTTAAGTTGCACTAACTCACATTCTGTCATTACTTCCAAAAATTCTTGGTCTATCCTAAGTTCTTTACATTTTTATAAAAAGTTTTTTAGATAATATCGTTTGTTTTGTTTTATTTTGTTTTTGAAGCGTGAGGTTTTGATTCGGATTGGTTTTAATCTGCATACAAATTTGGAAAGAATGAGACATCTTAAATTTACTGTTAAGGCCTTTAATACACAAGCATGTTTTATTTATGTAGGCCAACTTTGTGTGAGTAAATATTTTTTTATTCTGAATAGTAGAGAGCACATGCATATTTGATTTTATTTATTTTTAAGACTTTCTGTGATTTCTCCAGCGTAGACACATTTTGTCTTTCTAAAGAAAATTTTCTTACATTTCGTTTTTACCCATATCTTGCCAACATTTGTTGGTTTTCATTGTTCAATTCCTATTTAGGCAGTTATATAGGTGAGACTTTATGGATGTAGCTTCTGATGTTGCTAGAAGATACAACCTCACAGCAAACATCTTGTTCCTATGCCTTTTACAATCTGTGTTTCTCATGCCATGCTCCCTAAACCTTAGGTACAGGAGCATTTTGTAGATGTACCCTTAACTCTGAATTTTAGTTGGCTCTGGTTTTCTGTAGTGGTCTTTGTCTGTTACAAAGAGACATTTCCTTGATGACGGATGAAGAGTGTACTTATCTGTGGGCATAAGGACAAATGTTTAGAGTGTAGTTAGGGATTATGCTGGTTTAGTAAAGTAGTAATTGTAGGTTCTCCTCCAAGACCCTTGATTTTACTAGCTGGGTAGTTGGCTAGATTTCCATTCCTCATATGATTTCTCTTTTGTAGAATGGCCTTAAGTTCAGTTAGAAAGCTGATGGTTACTGCCAAGACATGTGCATCACTACTGAACCCTTAGAGCTATTGTGCCATGCTGGTCACTATTGTGGTTCATACTAGACTAGTTTCAAATTCGGGGTCTTAGAGTAAGAGCCTCCTTTATTTTATTCTATTTTATGCTTTTGAGACAATTTCTAGCTGTTATAACCCTGGCTGGCCCAGAACTCAGACCAAACTGCCCTGAACTCACCAAGTTCCCCTTCTGCCTTCTGAGTACTAGGATTAAAGGCATATGCCACTCTGCCTACCCATACATCAAGACATTTGATCCATTTTGAGTTGATTTGGGATTGAGCAGGTTTTAGCGTCGGTTTTCTAGTGTTGAATGCACTATTTCTTCTATTTTTGAGATTATAATATATTCACATCTTTCTTCTTGGCCACTTTTACTGTATTAATCCTGCCAATCCATTAGCATGGGAGATCTTTCCATCTTCTGAGATCTTCTTCTATTTCTTTCTTCAGAGACTTGAAGTTCTTGTGATACAGATTTTCACTTGGTTGGTTAGATTCACACCAAGGTATTTTAAATTATTTGTGACTATTGTGAAGATTTGAAATAATATAAATAAACTCCAAGAATCATCAACAAGCAATCATCTATTAGCATTAAAAATAAAAGGTACGAGAAAAACTAAAATCATTTCCTCTAAAATTAACAAAAGAAAAGATGTTCAACATTACCATTCTCATTCAAAATAATGCTTTAAATCTAGTCAAAGCAATAAGGCAAGAGACTGATATAAAAAGGATATGAACAGCTAAAGAAGTAAAATTATCCCTGTTTGCAGATAATAAAACTGCCATCTTGCCAAGCGCAATCTACAGATTCAATGCAATCCCCATTAAAATCGCAACTCAATTCTTCAGAGTTAGAAAGAGAAATTCTCAAATTCATTTGGAATAACAGAAAACCCAGGATAGCAAAAGCTATTCTCAACAATAAAAGAACGTCTGGAGGAATCTCCACATATGGTATTCACTCACTAATAATTGGATATTAGTCCAGAAACTTGAAATACCCAAGATGCAACTCACAGACCACATGAAGCTCATTAAGAAGAAAGACCAAAGTGTGGGTGCTTTGGCCCTTCTTAGAAGGAGTAACAAAATACTCATTGGAGCAAATATGGAGACAAAGTGTGGGACAGAAACTGAAGGAGGGGCCATCGAGAGACTGCCCTACCTGGGTATTCATCCCATGTGCAGCCACCAAAGGTAGATGCTGATGTGGATACCAGGAAGTGCAGTCTGACAGGAGCCTGATATAGCTGTCTCCTTAGAGGTCTGCCAAAGCCTGACATATTAAGAGGTGGATGCTCACAGCTAAACATCGAACTGACCATGGGGTTCCCAATGGAGAAGTTAGAGAGAAGACTGAAGGAGCTGAAGAGGTTTGCAGCCCCATGGGGAGAGCAACAATACCAACCAACCAGAGCCCCCAGGGTCTAAAACACTAGCCTGGGAGCACATAGGGAGGGACCCATGGCTCCAGCCATATATGTAGGGGAGGATGGCCTTGTTGGGCATAGGTGGGAGAGGAGATCCTTGATCCCAGGAAGGTTGGATGCTGAATGTGGGGGAATTCGAGGGTGGGGAAGTGGGAGTGGGGGTGGGGGGCACATCCTCATAGAAGCAGGAGGAGGGGGGATAGGATAGGGGGCTCCTGGGCAGGGGTGGGGGAAGGAATGGGTAAGGGAATAACATCTGAAATGTAAATAAAATATCCAATAAAAAATATTTTCACATCATTTGTAAACTTTAGTTCTTATATTTGATTCTATTATTATTTTTAGTCTTAGTGTCCAGTTTTTTGTATTAGGTTACATGCATGCAATTGATTTTTGATAATTTAGTTTTGTTGTATTCTGGTTTCTTGCTGAGTTCAATACTTATGGAATTTTGTGATAGATTCTCTCTGATTTTCTCCATGGAAGAAAATTTTCTCCATGATTATGTGTTAACTATGTCATCTCAGATATACATCTTTTCTAATCTGTGGGGTGTTTTTTTTCCCTGTACTACACTAGGTAAGACTTTACTCCAGTGTAACAAGACTAGTCTTGTAATCCAGTGTGTCTCATGCTCATCTTAGAAAGCTTTTGGTCTCTTACCAGTATATATGATATCAACTGCAAGGGTTGTTTGTTTGTTTGGTGAATGGCCTTTTCAGAAAGTTTATTAACAGTCACCTATTTTTATTTCTGTAGTGATAAACAACTGCTGAAAAATTCAGATAGTTCTGTAGTTTTCTTGTAATGTCTCTAGATGGTTTTGATAACAAGGTTATGTTGATTTTATATAACAAAAGTTAAGATGCGTTCCTTTTTCATTTTGAAGATAGGTTTGTATAAAATTGACATTCTTTAATATATATTTGATAGAATTAATTAATGATGCCATGTGAGTCTAGAATCTTCATTGAGGGGTGGTTTAAATGCAGAAATGCTTCTGTAGTATTTTTATTAGTCCAGCACTAACGTAGCTTTTCTTCTAGCACCTGTTTTAGTCTTCATATTTAATGTGAATTGTCTTTAGCATTAAGTGAGATTTCTCTCCGATATTTGGTTATAGCTCCAGGGTCTCCCTGCTCTCTTCACTTAGCTTCATGGAGGTTCAAGCTGTGAATACTCAGATTGCTAGGAAGGTGAGGAGCCACTGTGTTGTTTAAAGCTTCTTCTGTGCCTTCTCTTTCTTCTAGTACTATGCCCAGAATATCTCCTCAAACACTAATCTGCCTTCTCAACCCTGTCTCCTCTCAGTATTCTGAAATTGGGCATTGCTTCCAGAATGAGCTCAGTATCTGAAAATATTTGTTTCATACATTTCGTTTTCAGTTTTCTAGTTCAATAGGAAAAGAAAGTTCTTTTCCAATTAAACTTTCAGGCTTAGAAAAAGTCGTCATCATGGCTTTTAAACATGCCTTTAATGTGATTTCAAAGACTCTTAATTCTAATGACTTTCAGAAAGGGAGATAGTATTATCAAATCCTGACAAATATAATCAACTAGTGTTATCAAATTCTGACAAATATAATCAACCTTATCTTATTTCCATTGATGTTGTGGTTGGAAAATTATCACTACACTTCCAATGTGGTTAAAAATAGAATTTTGTTAGAGTGGAATAGGATGAATAAGATGTTACAGTGATGAAAGTTAATAATACAAAAAAATTAACACATAACATTTACTTAGCAGTTTAGTTGTGTAAAATGCCTTGCTAAAAGGTAGCTCCTCTTTCTCGTTACTATTCTATTATATAGTCTATATTATGCCAGTGTTTCAGGGGAAAGAGCTGAAGCTTGACAGAGGTTAAGTGGGAAGTGGCTTGTTCAGACTCAGAAAACAATCAAGTTAAGTGTCCTAGATTCTAACTCAGTATTGTCAAAGTTCAGGTCAGTATTGTCAATCTCCAAGGTCCCATTCATAATCACCACACTGGCCTTTAAGTAGACAAGCAGCTCTGACAGCTAAGGAATCACCTTCAGAATTGAAGTCTGAGATGCACTGCTTGCGGTGTAGTCAGGGCAGCATGTCCAGGTTTCCTACAGCAGTCTTTCTTCAGGTACCTTTTCAGTGCTTTTTCTGCTTTATGAGATCAAGTCAGCAATCTTTTAAGCACAACTTACACAGAGATTCTGATGATATCTTTCTTTAGTCTATATGTGATTGGAAATCTGAGTGGACCTAGTAGGAGGCCTTATCAAAGGCTTTCATATATCTTATAACTATGTTCAGACATTTTTGGTAATGATAAAGTGGCACGAAAGCAGAGAGTACTGAAAACATGGTAACTGTTTATAGTTATAAAGTATCTAGTAATTTTGTTAAGTCTGACATTATATCAAAGTAAAAGATGTTTTAGATACAACATCTACTTAAACTAGCTATTCTGTATGATTTAGCCGAGGACTAGCTGTATTATTAACTTGTTTCACTTTATAGCTGGCTCGTTTTACTTTCTATTTAATGTTTTTAAATTATAGAAAACAATTTGATGGTTCTAAAAGTAAAACTATGAAATAAGGTACATCCACATAAATATGTTTTCTATTCTTGTTTCCTTCACATTTAATCATTTTCAGTAGTGTTTATTCTAAATCTTTAAGATTATATAAAAGTTATGGTTCATAATTACAGTATTATAAGTACTGTGTTGTAAATACACACAAAGTCCTCTTTCTTGATTGAAAAGTGTCATGTTTCATACATCACTTTGCATCTTGCTTTTTGAAGAAAAATAGTTATTCTATGTTTTGCTTTCTAGTAGAATATGTAGGTTACCCTTATTCCATTTGTAGCTCCGGATTGCCATTCTTCAAAATCTTATTTGGTAAACATGTGCTGTCTGCTATGTGCAGTGTCTATTGGATAGATTCTATCATGTAGTGCATGGCCTTATATGATAAATAAGCATAATTCTTATCTGCATTAAACTTATGGAGTTTAAAATTTTTTAAATATGCTTTCTCCAATATTCAGTAGCTGATTCATCAGTATTTATTTTTATTAGTTTCCTCTTTACTGAAGACTTAGAACAGTTTGTGATATTTTTGTTTCTGTTATGCATAACATTGTTCAGATATTATTTGTAAACCTACGAATGAGTGTATCCCAATGTTTAAAATATTTAGATAGCTGATTGTAAAATGTAAGCAAATAGTATGTTTAAAAACGCCAGTGAATTGACCTGACAAACTACTTGTCATGCAAGACTTAAGTCCTTCAGTTTGAAATGCAGAATCCACAGAAAAGAAAAGAGAGAACTCCACAAAGTTGTCCTCTAACAGGACACACACACACACACACACACACACACACACAATTTATAAAAGATGTTTACCAATTGATTATGCTATTTTGAAATACTTTTCTAGCCCTGTAAATTCACAATGTCTGGCTTACTTTATGTATGCTGTCCTTTTGAAAACTCATCGTGCATTTATTGGCTGTATTACTCCTACCATTTTCTTTTTGCTTATTTGATCTTTGAATTTTGAGACATGGACAACTGGGCAGATATGGTAGACATTGTGTTAGGTCTAAGGACAGGCTCTTCACACTACTTCAGGATCTTAACTCTGGTTCTTCATTTTTAAATTTAGTGTCTCTCCTTTATCTTGGTCATATCTTGGTTTTCCTTTTCTTTGTTCTCCAAACTTGGCTGTAAAGCCTGTCTGTAGCTTTGTTTGCTTCCTCCTGGCCCTCTTGGTTTCCTGCTCTCTTTTCTCTCAAGAGTAACATTGGCCACAAAATATAGTGTCCCATCTTCCTAAGGAAGGACATTTAATAAGGTCCGTATATGCCACCTCAGACTTCATAAATTGCAGCGTGATTAAATAGCTAGAAACAAACAACAACAAAAACAACAACAAAACGAACACAGTTTGAGATTATGTTCATTGCATAAATGAGATTCAACAGTCCAGCACCTATCACACTACTCAAAGCATTTCCTACAGGGAACGCTTCTAAGAAAATAAATACTATACGAGAAGTAGCTTCACAAGGCTCTTTTTTTTTATTCAGGAAATTGATTCCATGTGCATGAAGTCAGCGTTTTCTCTCAGCAGGCACTGCAACTAATGACATTAATGAGACCCATGCCATATTAAAAAGAGAGAAAGAGAATAAAATAGACAAAACTGATAATTTTAAGAGGAAATTATTTCCAGTGGTCTGTTTGAACATTGTAATTAACCAAGAAATAAAATGAGAAAAAGGACCTTTTTAATTGTGGTTTTTAGAACTCCATTAAGAGTGGCTCAAACTCTACGTGAATTGGGACAATATAAAATGAGTACTTATGTTTAAGTGGGAGAGCCATCCATACTCAGTATAGAGGTGTGGATTTATTTCAGAGTGTCTTAGAATTAAGTGAGTACTGGTATCAGTTTTGGCAATGCTTTTAAAATCTCTAGTATTTTGACAAGAGGTTTTAAATAAATGTTATTCAGGAGAGCAAACAGAAAACTTTTCTAATGTAGCCTCCACAATAAATATAAATAAGTAAGTAAAAAATTTTCATTGGTATACTTTTTTTTTAGCCCCATTATAGTATATCAATTTTGCTACCCTTGAAAACAAAGCTTTATAATTTGTAACATGTAAAATAATATCCTCCCCCAAGAGAGCTAGTTTTATCCAAGATTCACAGTGTTATATTATTAAGTTTAGTGAGTAAAAAACTTCTTAGGTAGGTTCTTTCACAGCTATGTTCTCCTTTTCTATCCTTTATGCCTGCTCTGGCTTTTCTATCCTTTATGCCTGCTCTGGTTTGCTATGTTGCTATGTGATAAAATATTCTGACCAAAAGGAACTTGGGGAGGAAAGGGTTTATTTCAGTTTACACTAGAACTAGGTAACAGTTTCTCCCTCTGAGAGAAGAACATCCCTCTGCATAGATTGTAATATCACTCAAACTACTTCAACAACAACACAAAAGGAATTTCTGCCCTAATTCATTACACCTTGCCACTCCAGTATTGGAGACAATCTCTTTAAGCATTTTCACTCTTCCTTTTGAACCTAACAACAGATAGTATCTCTTGACTTTATAGTTTTAAATATCAATTATCACCCTACTGCTTCAAATCCCATAGCTTTTCTATAAGTTGCCTCTCTCTTCCTTCTTGCTTCCCCTTACTTTCCTTTGTCCATTTCTGTTTCTTTAATTTCTATTTATCCTTTCCCCCTTCTTCCCATCTCCCCACAACCTGATCCCTTCTGCTCCTGTCCCCACCTGCCCCCAGTTTACCATATATATATTCAGTCTATATCCCCATTTCTAATTATTAATAGAATAATTAATTCTATTGCTATAATGTTGATATAACATTATATTGTTGTTGCTATAATGTGATATTTTATATAAGTATTTAATACTCCTGGAGTCAATGCTTGGCTAAGTTCATGTTGCTATGTTTGTGTATTATTATTTATTTATCCGTAGGCTGGCCCCTGAACTGTGTGACTTCTCTCAGTACATTCATTATTTTCCATAATAGCAGAGGGGATCCCTGGTTGCCGCATCTTTCCTTTCTTGATTGTGTTAAAGGAAGTCTCATTTTCTTATGTGCTGGCGTCTCTATTTTCTAGGTTTCTTGTATTTCTTATTTTTGTTCTTTGTTTTGTTTTTATTTAGTAAACTTTCTAGTAGTTTCCTGAGAACAGTTATTTTTGTTTGTTTTTTTGTTTTATCTTTTAGATATGTAAAATGTGTTTATTCAATTCTATGCTTTGAACAGTAATTTAGCTAGGTATAGGATTCTTGGTCAGATGTAATTTCTCAGGGTTTTGAAAAAATACATTAGATATATAAAAGTTCATAGATTACAATTAGCGTCTTCCTATCAAACCTACCAGTTGTGTGACATGTGTATATCATGTAATATCTCTGCTTGTTTCTTCATCTAAAAATCAGGTCTAACATTTTACCAGTCTGTAAAATTGCTGAGAGGATTTAATGAGATATATATCTCACTAGGACAATACCTGCCCCCTTTGTCTTTTGAAAGCTTTAGTGATATTCTGTCTGTTCCAGTAACCCTTCAGATTTTTCAGTGATATGCTTTACTATGAGCTCTTATAAAAATCATGCTTGGAACTCTTTTCATACCTAGAAACTAATTGTTCTTTAGTTCAGAGGAGAAAAAATCCTTAGCTAACCATACCTCTCTAGTTTCTCTGTTCTTCCTTTTTGGTTTCTGTTATTTAAATTACATGGGATATATAATTAGCCATCATCTCTAACCTTTCGTTTTTCCTGCTCCTATCTCTTGTTACTTTGTCCTAGCTTTACTTTCTCAACTTGACCTTCTAACCGTTCTGTTTGGATCTCCTATCTTTGCTCTAATTTATCATTTCCAAAGGTGGTATTCACTGACTGTTTTGTTTTAAGTTGGTATTGTACAGTTTCCTAGCATTTCTTCCTACTGTGTTAGTTAAATTGTTCTGACAACATATCCGAGGGAAAAATTGAAAACAAGAATATTTATTTTGGCATGCAAGGCCAAAGGGTTTAGCTCATCATGGCAGGGAGGGTATAAGTAACTTACATTATTATTGCTAAGAAGCAGACGCAAGTGAGTGCTTATACTATAGGACTTCTGCCCATTCCTCCTTTGCTCAACTTGGGAGTCTAGCCTAGGAGGAAGATCCTTTCTCCATAGTTAATTCCTGGAAATACCTGTGGAGGAGTAAATGTGCTTTACTAATCTAAATGCTTTTCAGACCAACCAAGCTAACAATCAAAATCAGTAATCACAAGTCTACTCTCACCAACGGAGCACCTAA
This sequence comes from Grammomys surdaster, assembly GCF_004785775.1. Classification (NCBI taxonomy): domain Eukaryota; kingdom Metazoa; phylum Chordata; class Mammalia; order Rodentia; family Muridae; genus Grammomys; species Grammomys surdaster. The sequence continues at coordinate 3,028,716 of NW_021604704.1, forward strand.
ATATGTCTCCTTAAGCTGTAATATTTTACCCTGACCCCTCCCCCCAACCTCATATCTAATTCACATTGCAAAATGCAGTTATATCTCCCATAATTCTCTAAGTCTGAACAGACAAAATCTATTCAGAAGTCCAATTTCAAAATCTGAGACAATGCAGTCTCTTAGCTGTGAGCCTCTCTGAAATGAAGAAGACATTCGATATTTCCAAACTCCTGGGATTCTTGTATTCTGCATTCTTGCAAACACAGCATCCTATGAACTATGCCAAAGTCTACCACAGTTCTAATAGGAGCCAGGATCCTTTGGGCCGTGGCTGCAGTAGCCTCAGAGTGCCTGAGTTACTAAGTAAATGGAAGAGGCAGATTCTCTGTCAGCTCTGTGTAAGCAGAGTGTGGTCGGACCTTTTTTTAATTACTCATTATTTTAAAAAAGAAACTTTCCACTTCTGAGGCTCCAATGGTGGCCCAATTCTTGAGATTCTTTCGAGAGATCTTTCCTGTTGTTCCAAGGCAAAGTGTTTGGCTTCCTCTTAATGACCCTGATCTCTTCAGTGCTCCGAGTTTCTTTGGCACCAACTTTACACATTTCTTTTCTGAGCAAACTGCAAGTTTTTCAAACATTTCTGTTCCTCTTTTTGTTCACTGTTTCATTATGAACTTGGCTAAAAGCAGTCAGCAGTGTCTATTCCTCCGCCTGAATTCTGGGCTGCCCTGAACTTTCTCCTCCACATTCGTCTTCCACTTTTATATTCAGCTTCACACCAAATATCAAGGCAGCTTTTTGTCAAGACTGTAATTTCAGTGGCTCTAGGAAAGTTCCCTACAGAGTCCTCATTTCCATGTCAAACTTTATGAGCAGTCGTTACTCTCCGTACTCCTAACAGCATCCACGTCTCAGCTCCCACTAGAACCATTTCTGATTAGAGCATTCAGTTCTGTTTATAGCGTTCTAGAGTTTCTAAAGCCCACATCTCCAGACCCTTCCATATTCCTTCCATGGCCCAGTTCCAAAGACTTCTAAACCACATCATCAGGTGGGTACAACAGTAACACTACTTCTCTCTTACCTGTTTTCTATGTTAAGTACTTGTTCAATGGCCCTGACAAGATAATCTTAGCAAAAAAGCAGAGAGGAAGAAAGATTTGTTTTGGCTTTGTGTTTTTTTTTAATTGGATGTCTTATTTATTTACTTTTCAAATGTTATCCCCTTTTCTGGTTTCCTCTCTGCAAACTCCCATCCCATCCCCCCTTACCCTGCTTGTATGAGGGTGCTCCCACTTCCACCTATCCACTCCCACCTCACTGCCCTAGCATTCCCCTACACTGGGGCATCAAGCCTTCACAGAACCAAGGGCCTCCCCTCCCATTGATGCCAAATAAGGCTCCTTCAGCTCCTTCAGTCCTTCCCCTAACTCCTCCATTGGGGTCCCTGTGCTCAGTCCAATGTTTGCCAGCGAGCATCCTCATCTGCATCTGTATTGGTCAGTCTCTGGCAGATCCTCTCAGGAGTCAGCTGTGTCAGGCTCCTGTCAGCAAGCACTTCTTGGCATCAGCAATAGTGTCTGGGTTTGGCATCTGCATGTGGGATGGATCCCCAGGTGGGACAGTATCTGGATAGCCTTTCCTTCAGTCTCTGTTTCACTCTTTGTTCCTATATTTCCTTTAGACTGGAGCAATTCTGGGTTAAAATTTTGGAGATGGGTGGATGGCCCCGTCCTTCAACTAGGAGCGGGGGGCATACCTAAACTCTGGATATGGTCTCAGCAGGTTCTCCCTCCCATTTGTGGGGCATTTCAGCTAATGTCATCCCCGTGGGGTCCTGGGAGGCTCTTGCTTTCCTGGAATCTGGAACTTTCTGGTTGCTACCCCCAGTTTCCCATCCCCCATTGCTACACACCTCTGTTCAATTTCCTGACCCTCTGTCCATCCCCTCCCATACCGGATTCTGCCTCTCTTTTTCCCCTCCTCCTCCTCTCTTCTTCCCAAGTTCCTCCCATCCTCTACTTCCCTTGATTATTTATTCCCCTTCTAAGTAGGACTGAAGCATCCACTCTTTGATCTTCCCTCCTCTTGAGCTTCATGTGGTCCGTGGCTTTTTGTGTTTCAAAGGTTTCATCTATCATGGTGAGGAGAATGTGGCACAGAACACTGTACATTATTGTGGCCAGGAAACAATGTATGTGGTCACTGGCCACCTTATTTTTCATTGTTAATTCCATCTAGGCCCCCTATAGGATTGTGCAGGCTATGTTCAGGAATAGTCTCCCCCTGTAGTTAAGCCTGTTTGGAAATACCCACACAGACACACTTTCACAGATGTACCTAGAAGTGTGCTTTATTAATCTTCTATGCTTCTTGACCCTATCAAGTTAATCAAGATTGACAGTTATATCTCTCATGTTGTATTTGACATTCCCCTGGTTTGGCTATTTATAAGAAATAGCCTCCTCCTCAGATTTTTTTTT
>NW_021604704.1:3031280-3054535 GCF_004785775.1 Grammomys surdaster
CCTTCCTTCCTTCCTTCCTTCCTTCCTTCCTTCCTTCCTTCCTTCCTTCCTTCCCTCCTAGGTCAGTATTCAACAGTTGCCTAGAAACTGTGGACATGGGAGTAACTTAGCTATAAGTAACCAGAGAAAAACTGAGTCATTTTTGACAGCCCCATAAGTTGTCTAGTGTCTGTAGGGTTTGGAGCGTTTGTTTGTTTGTTTGTTTGTTTGTTTGTTTGTTTGTTTTTCTTAATCCAGTCAGTTTGATAAAGAAGAGTCTTAGGTTAGAGGTGTATCTGCTGATAGGATGAGACACACAGGAACATCTAAGCCTAATTACAGGAGTTCCACTAGACAACATTAACTAAATGAGGCTGAGGTTGTTTAGTTTGGCACGTGAAGTTTCTAAGTGATTATCCTGTTTAAATACAGCACTTCATTTGACCTGAGCTATGTATCTGGGGTCCAAAGTCTCCAGAAAGTAAGGAAGTAATAAATTACTTGGCCACAGACTAGGTTTGTACAAGTGCATCTGGTACTCTTGATTTCTACTCTACCAGCACTGTTACTCTAAAAATACCTAATGCCTCCTATTTGTGAACTTTCTTTAGTAGTTTGATAAGCATAACCAGCCTGTATGTCACAGTCTTCCCTTGTTGCAACCTCCATATGTTATTTCAGGCTCTACACAGAGGCAGTTATTGGGAAATAATTAGATATATAAGACATTTATTGTGAAGTGACCAGTGAATGGAATGGGTAGGTAAGGACACTTAGGAGGCTGAGAAAGCCCTTACAGGTTATATATATTTGAATCCTTTGGAGGAGGGAAAGAATAAACAAACGAAGAACAGAATGGAAAATTCCTAGACTGTTTTAAGGATGCTTGGACCTCTATAGCATACTTGGATTCCTTAAGCCAGGGTTGTCCATTGTGGTCCCATATCTCACAAGGATAAACTTGCTTTTGGTATTGTCTCATCCCTTTATCAGTAGCTGACTGTAACTTTTACTGGGAAAACATGAACAAACCACCATTCACTCTATCTGGGGCACTAATAACAGGTCAAAGAAACCATTTATCTCACTAAAATCTAGCTTCTGGAAGCAATGAGTTATAGGAGTATGGATGAAGTGCTACTTGGAGGAGCCTGAGCATCACTGAAAAGCCAACTCCAGCATAGGTGGAAACTGATGGAAGCTGTGTCTCTGGTGCTCCCTGGAGGCTGATCAAAGAATACCCTCTCTTTGGAAGTTGTTGTGGCTTAGATAACCTTGCAAAGGAGCTTATAAATCTTTGAACTTTCAGAAGCTTCTTAGCTTTTTAAGTTTTAGTTGACTTCCTGGGCCATTCCTGTTTTCTTTACTCCTTGGTCTTGTATGAGTCTCCCTCCTCTCCATGACTGTGTTTCTGTTGAGAGGAAGTAGCATATAATATAATTCATTGTGCTATACCTATATGGCCAGTCCTTTATACCCCCTACCATCATAGATTGAGGGGCACATCATAGTGGTAGCCACAATGGGACTTCAACTGTCTTTGATCCACTGAGTATTTACTTTCTCCTATCTGAAAATTGTTTTACTTATCCAGTATACATCTGCCTCCTAGCTCATTCTTTTAAGCTATTAACTTGTAATTTGTTTATTGAATTATTAGCTAGCTTTCAAGGGTTGTAGAGATTGGAGGAAACTGGAGAATGGATTTGATTGATACAGCTTATATGCATGTCTGAAATTCTCATACAGTAAAGCAAAACTATGAAGAACTTTCAGAAGTTGTAGAGAAATGTGTGTTTAAACCATTATTTAAATGGAAGCACTGGTTCATTTACTCATTACTGAGTTGTGATTTACTTGATTTACTTACTGAACTATATATTCTATATATATTATATATATATATATATATATATATATATATATATATATATTCTATATATATTCTATATATTCTATATATATCTAACTATATATTACTGAACTATATATTCCTCTTTGGTCACCTCCTCCTATAGAGCAGCCCTGTGTGGGCACACAGACCCAGTGGTGACTAACCTAAATTTGAATAATGCCAAGAGATGGAGAACTCATACCTCATTGACCATTCCGTGCAGATTCTCTGTATGGGTAGAAGTAGGGAGAGTGTAGTATGACTTCATGCACTCCTGGTTCTCTATCAAAATCAAATGGTATAGATACTCAGTGGCCAGAGAGCATGACATCTACCAGTATTCACCAGATGCTGGATGTACTCAGAATAGACCTTTTACACTAGGAAGCTGCAGAAGATGGGAGTTATAAGTCAGCTACCAAACCATCTCTGCAGCTCTCTCCCAGGTCAGAGCTCCCCAGAAAGGGCTAACTATACCCTGTCATCTTCTTCTCCTAAATCTTCAGAGTTTACCTGGAAGTGAAGCAGGGTGGACTCTGGAAGTGAAGGTGGAGGACTGGCTGTTTTGTTAGCTTTGTTCACCTGTTCACTCTAGGCCTTCCTCAATGTGATAACTGGAGTAGGTGATCACCTACTCCACCCTGAATGGTACTTTTTGCCTTAAGGAGAGGATCCGAAATCCAGCAGCTGAACAGTTATTTATGTAAAACCCACTGTAGGAAGCAAGTACCCACACCCCCTGTACATTCTCTCTCCACTGTGGAGGCTCCCCATTGTTCTTACCCAGCTTCTGGAGATTGTTGTATTGTATAAATGCCTCTCAGTTTGGTGTAAGCCTGTTGATCGATCTCAGTGATTGTATGAAATGATTGTATTTGTTGGTTCTAACCAGCTGAATACAGTAAGACCTCTGCACCTTCAGGAGCTGCAGCCAGAGACTCGCCCAATTGTGAACTGGAAATTTGGGGGCAGAATTGTGTGTGTACTGAGCAAGTACAGACGTTTACTTTCACTCTTTGTCATTATTCCCTAAATAATACAGCATAACAAGTACTCTCCCAGCACTTACATTGCATTGGTATTATAAGCAATTCAGAGAGGACTTAAAGTCTAAGTTGCATGCAAATACTACACTGTTTTATGTAAGGTACTTGAACAGCCACAGATTTTGGTGTTGGGGTGGGTTTCTAGAAGCCACCTCATTCCGACACCATGGGAGGATTTGGTATATCCAGGAGACAGGTTTTCCCTGAGCTCCTCAGACAGCTGTCCTAGAGCCCCACCTAGTCATCATGCTTCAATAATTCTGTACCTTAATACAAAGTAATTTTTGAAATGATAATTAGGTGACTTGAATTGAGAAAACAAAGATTTTTTTTACAGAATAGTAGGATTTAATTACTAAACATTGATGTTATTAAGCTTGGCTTTAGTGAAGTTGGGGTCTATTTTTTAAAATAATGCAGAGAAATAGGTTACTTGTAAATTTCCTCTTCAGAGTTGATCAGTTCCAGACGTGAGAAGCATTATGTCAGGGGTCCTCAGTGGGTAAAGTGTTTGCTGTGTTAACATGAGGACCTGAGCTTGTATCCCCAGAACCCACATAAAAGTCAGATGTATGATATACACCCATATCCACAACATTTACAGGGAAGAGACAGAGCAGTGAGCTCCAAGCTCTCTGAGAGACCCTGGCTCAAAAACTGAGATGGAAAAATTGAGGAAGACTTCAGTGTCATCTTCTCAGCTCCTCATCTCCCTACATGGGTAGTGCATCTGCACATAAAAATGTGCATGGAACACACATACAGAGAGAGAGAGAGAGAGAGAGAGAGTTGATTTTGATTGATTTTCATTCATTCCCTGGGTTAAAAATCTTTCTTTTACTGCTTATTCTGTGGGTGATTTACTGAATTGCTCTCTGCCTTTGTCTTATATAAGTATTGTCTGTCCCTTCAAGTTGTGAGGATTAAGTGGGTCAACTCATGTAGAACAGCCTGACTCATAGTAACATGCCCAGTAAAGGTCAGCTGATATTTATTGTTGCAATAGACAAGTTAAAGGAAAATCATTATCTTATTTGTGAATTTTATTATCAAGATCAATAATAGTAGGGATAAGTGGAGGCCCCATGCTCCAACCCTGAGAGCAATGGAATTGCTGGTACTAGACTGCTGATTGACAACCCCCTATTGTCACCATCTAAATTGTCAATGAAGTGTCAGCAGGGAACAAAGAACCCTGGCTAAAGGAAAGATGACAGGAAGAGCCCTTGAGAGCATCACAGTGAGGAATGGGCTGTGGCCAGCAACAGTCAGACTGTTTCATTTAACAATAACCTCCAGACAACAGAAATGGATGACACCTGGAAAAGATCACAGGAATAGCCTCAGATGCAAATGTGATTCTTGTCATGATAGCAACTGAAACTGATACAACTCCTTCTGACAGCTAAGTGTACCTGCCACTGTAGTGGCAGGAAGCAGAGTTGGCGACCTGATTGGGTACTTTGGGTGGGATCAGCTTTCCCCCCCTACCCCACTCCAAGCTGGACAACTGTTCTCTGATTGGTCCCATTTTCACCTTATTTTTATGCATACATAGTCAGCCAATTAGGGGCCCAGGTTGTCCAATGTAACTGAGTAGATGAGCATTAAAATGTTCTTCTGAGGAAAAAGAAAAGGAAGACTGCCTTCAAGACCCATCAGAGACAGACTGAGAACAGACAGAACTTGGTGAGGCAACTCGAAAGGACTGACTCCACACCTACAGGGGCACTCAATCATGCCTCAGTCGCTAAGACTCCAAGCTTTTGCAACAATTCTGGGTCAGAGTTTTTGACTGTAGGATGGCAACCCCATACCTCCACTTGATGCCCTGTCCTTCTACTGGATATGGACTCTACGAGTTCCCTCTCACCTCCCAGGTCTCTAGTACTTTCTAGAGGGTCCCCCCTCCCAACTCCCACCAGTCCCACAAAGACCTGTTTTTCCAGTTCAAAATTGGTTAATCTTATTTAAGGCTGTTAATCCAGTGATAATAAAGTACCTCTCCTGTGTACACTCTTGGCTGTCTGCCCACCTCATTCTTGGAAAGGGCAAGACAAGAACCCAGTTGGCAACCACTTCAATATATACTTAGATCTTAGTGATACTACACTTCCTTGTTAGGTATATGTGATTTTGAGTTCCCTCTAGTGGACGAAAGTCAGATGTGCTCTTTTTAAAAACTCAACTCCTGACTAGTTAACTAATAGTAAATCGATACACATATAAATGCCTTTAATTGTTAAAATTAATTAATTAAATTGTTAAATTTTCCTGGGACCTTTGATCTTAAGTGTTTTTTTCCAAGAAAAATCTTAGAGCCATATGATACTATTAAATAATACAGTATATGAACTACACAAAGGCATAGAAATGCCAAATATACATTACTTTAGCTAAAGTTGGTGCACTGTGTCGTGGCAGTACCTTAAAATTTTCCATTTGCATTCATGGGAACAAACTGTGGAGAGCAATACTCATACCTTTTTGATGCCTGTGACCATATGTCTTAAGCATTCTCTGAAAAGTCTAATCAATGGGAATATGCTACTGAGAAGAGATTGCCTCAAAGTTTGGATGGTTTTAGCATCATCTTCCATAGAAAGTGTGTGATAACAGACTGCTGGATGGATTGGGAATCAAAAGCCTGTGCTCATCTTTCACTTGGGCTATAAATTAGCCATGGGAATTTGAGCGTGTCTCCTGCCTACCAGGGCTTCATTTTCTTTCTGAGTAAAATGTGAACACAAAGAGGAGTGTTCCTATGATAGCTTACAGTAATGTCCATTTTTAGAATTCTCTGTGCTTCTATGTGACAGTAGACATAGGATGAGTGGGTTCTGTGCATTGAGTGCTGCCTTCCAGCAAGATTGGCAGAATCAGCAGCAGCAGCAGGCAGAGTTGGTAAATGCTGAGATCTTACAGCATGGGGTGCAGGGGTCATCACAGCAGTGTATGCCTACCTCTGCTGAAGACTGTTAAAAACAACTGTGAAGCTGAGTGGGACTGGGACTTAGGTGAATGAGTGACGTCCATCAGGGTAAAGAAGCATATGAAGTATTAAATGGGGAAGGAGCATTTATTGTGATGCATTTCGTAAAGATACTTTCACTCAAGTACATCATGTATTTTGACCATATTTACCCTCCTATACCTTCTGGTTTCTCTACTGATCTGTCCCACTATTCCTCTTCCTTTTCTATGACAATCAATTTGGATGATTTTAAAAAGGTGCATTTTTAGATTCTATGACCCCACTTTTAGGCATCTCAGCTAAGGTCACCCACATTGACTCCTGGAGCCTATCTCATCCCAGGTCTCTGGGACTTCCTTGAGATGTCCACTACCCCCCAACCCCTACTAGTTGCAGATTACCATTCATTTTCCTGGACTTCTGGGCCTCTTGGCTCTCCCCAAACCTGATCCTACCCCCCTATTTCCATCCCCCTCCTGTCTCCCACTCAACTCCTTCCCTTCCTCTGTCTCCCATGACTATTTTGTTCCCCCTTCTATGTGAGAGCCAAGCTTCCTCAATTTGGGCCTTCCTTCTTGTTTAACTTCTTTGCGTCTGTGGAATGTATAATGGGTATTCTGTATAATATCCACTTGGCATGTCCTTTGGAGTCTGGATTACCTCACTAAGGATGATATTCTGTTTCTATCCATTTGCTTGCAAAATTCATGATGTCCTAAATTTTAATTAGGGACAATTAAATTTTAATGTAGAAATTAAGATGGAGCAGACTGAAGGACTGGCCAACCAATAACCAGCCCAACTTGAGACCCATCCCATAGCTGAATTGTATTCTACTGTGTAAACGAACCACATTTTCTGTATCCATTCTTCAATCCAGAGACATCAGGCTTGCTTCCAGTTTCTGGCTATTAAGAATAAAGCTGCTATGAACATAGTAGAGCACATGTCCCTGTGGTATGGTGGAACATCTTCTGGGTATATGCCCAGGAGTGGTGTAGCTGGGTCTTCAGATAGAACTATTTCCAATTTTCTGAAGAACTGCTAAATGATTTCCAGAGTGGTTGTACCAGTTTGCAACCCCACCAGCAATGGAGGAATATTTCTCTTTCTCCATATCCTCCATAGCATGTGCTATCCCTTGAATTTTTTATCTTCACCATTCTGATTGGTGTAAGGTGGAACCTTTGGGTCATATTCATTTGCATTTCCCTGACAACTGCGGATACAAGAGCCCCAGTGGAGGGATAAGGACACCAACCCACCCACAAAACTTTCGCCCCAAAATTTCCCATGTCTAAAAGAAATGTAGGGATTAAAATGGAGCAGACTGAAGGACTGGCCAACCAATAGCCAGCCCAACTTGAGACCCATCTCATAGGCAAGCACCAATCCCTGACACTATTAATGATACTCTGTTATGCTTGCAGACAGGAGCCTAGCATAACTGTCCTCTGAGAGGCTTCATGCAGCAGCTGACTGAAACTGATGCAGATACCTATAGCCAAACATTAGACTGAGGTTGGGGACCCCTATGGAAGAGTTGGGGGGAAGGATTGAAGGCCCTGATGGGAATGAGAACACCACAGGAAGACCAACAGTGTCAAGGAACCCGGCCCCCTGGGAGCTCCCAGAGACTAAGCCACCAACCAAAGAGCATACATAGGCTAGACTGAGGCTCCCAGCAGATGGCTGCTTTGTCTGGCCTCAGAGGGAGAGGATGTGCCTAATCCTACAGAGATTTAATCAGGGGGATACCCAGGGGGCCTCATCCTCTCAGAGGTGAATGGGCTGGGGCATGGTAGAAGGATTCTGTGAGGATGGGACCTGGAGGGGGCAACATTTGGGATATAAATTAAATAATTTTAAAAAATAAATAAATAATTTTAAAAGGTGCATTTTAAAGCACATAAACATGGGTCAGAAGCTGAAGGGAACACAGCTGAAATGTAAATATGTGGAATTTTTTTAGAGGAAAGAAAAAAAGCCCTTAGATTCCAGTTATGCTGCTAAATAGATCTGTGGACTCCAGTTAAGTGGTTGGAGGTAAAACTCAAAGCCGGCCTGAAGGATTATAACATTTTAATGCATGGAACAGAGCACAGTGAAAGGGTTTGGAGTAATATGATAATAGGTGCTTTAAACTCCGATAACACTTTAATGAGTAGAATGAAAAGAAGAAACTGAAGGGAACGGAGCACATTAGATGATTATTGCTGTGGTCCAGACAGTAGTTAGTGAAGACTGAAACTGGGCTAATAGCAGGAAGGGAAATTGTTTTGACAGGTGATGAAGAAAGACAATGGACAGGTGATGTAGCTGTGACTACAAAGAGGAGGAGAAGCAGTGGTTTCTCTGAGGATAACTCCAAGAAGTGAATGATTTACCAGAAAGTTATAGATGAAAAAGTACATTGTGAAAGTTGTATTGAACTCTATAACAGTGTGGCCTACTAATGGATATCCACATTGCCATCTTTTTGTCTTTAGACTTGGTTCAAATGATTTTGGTAAAGATAGGAAGAAATTTCTTTTATCAAAAATGGTCAAAGAAAAAAGAACCATGTTATGTACTAGACACAGTGCTTTCCTGTGCTTTCCAAACTCTCTAGACTTCTCCATAATCCTGAGTAGAAGTTGTTCTCTTACTCTTCCCATTTTACAGATGAAGAATGGAAGACTCTAAGGGTGGTACAGCTACCAGTTGTTGGGGACAGGATTTTTAAATGGACCTTTGACCTCAAGTCTGTTATACTGTCAGCACAAGTACTTTCCTACTGAAAGTGTCAATGCTTTGAAAGGTACATGCCAGATCTATGGAATAATGTGACTGCCCTGATTTGCTGTGACTAAGGGTAACTTCCCACGACACAGGACCTTCAGTGCTGTGGCCAAGAAAGTCCTAAGCAAACCAAAAAAAAAAAACTGCTATAAAACTTTATATGAAATGAGGCATTATCTAGAATGATCTAAATAATGTGTCCATTGTAACTGTTTACTGTAATGCTGTGTCATGAGTTAGGGCTTTTGTTATGACTGACCACTGATTCTTAAAAGGAAGAGGAGGTGAGGCTGGCCTGTCTGTCTTGAATCTAACCATTTTCACTATAGCTCAGAGGATTCCACTCAACTATGTGTGAATCAGATGTGAGAAGCCTCTGCCTCTCAAACTCAATTGTTAAGGAAACTTTTGTTTTATTCATCTCCAGTTTGATGAACTGGCAAAAGAGCTATTCAGAGGGGAAAAAATGAGGAAAGAAGATTGATTATAAATGTATGTTCTTTACAGAGTAAGAAAATGCACATTCTGGCTTTCTGCCTACGAAAACTAGAGAAGAGCTTCAGTGTCATTATTTGGCAGACACTCTAAAATATATTTATTTCATTCTTGTAAACATTTATACACTAATTAGTACATAATTTATATTATTTTGATATCAAGATGGGAAACAGCAAATTGGACTGCATAGAATATCCCCAAGGGAACTTCTCATAATTTTTTTTCAAAGAATAGAGGAACAGAGTTAATAGTAGTTTTATACATTTCACATAGCACAGTGCTGCGTTTGGCAGCAAACAGCTGAAATGTTATGAGAATTTTACTCTTTGAAACCTCAAAAGTTATTCTCAAAACTGCTCATTGCTGGAGTGCACGACAGAGCCTGAGTTCCCCATGTCATAGCAGCCAGGAGGTACGTTAGACGATTACCTGTCTTGATCCTGACCTTACTCGTGGCTTTTGTACTTCCCTTAAATGCCACCGAAGACTCTTTGGAGACAGAACACCTACTATTTCAACAGACTTTCTGAAATGAGTTCTGGCTCCAAATAAGTTTTAAATTATGTGTCTAGATAGCTACTATATTTTGGGCACTAAATAAGATACTTCCTTATTTTTACAGAAGATGAAATGAAAGGTTTGTTATGAGGACAAGGCAGTATAATACACCTAAAATTTATTAAAACACTGGGAAAATAGAGCCCTTTCAGAAGGCTCTTCCCTTATACTATGTATAAAACATCTTTTTACCACTTTCTGGCAACTGCTGGGTGATTCTACTTTGAACTAAATATTTTCTAGTAGTTTTCAAAGCTTTTTTTTTGGATATTTTATATATTTACATTTCAGATGTTATTCCCTTTCCCCATTCTCTGACCCCAGAAACCCCTTATCCCATCCCCCCTCCTCCTGCTTCTATGAGGATGTGCCCCCCACCCATCCACCCACTCCCACCTCCCCGCCCTCAAATTCCCTGACACTGGAGCATCCAGCCTTCCCTGGACCAAGGACCTGACTGGTTTAAAAAGTGAAGACTAAATGGCTATTTACCTACACTTGTTAGCAAGCTTCTCTTGATAATACACTTTATTAGTAGACTATCAAAATAAAATATACAAATAATTTGGTGGTTGTGTATATGAATCTGTAAGTGTATCTCTATCTCTGATTTTACAGTGTTTAGTAAAACAACTACCTTATTCTTTCCATTGGTGTTTTCCACAATTAATGTCAAAATTTGATACTTTTGATATAAATGTGTTTCATACTTCTTTTTGAGGCAGTTTCACTCTGTAGCCCATGCCTTGCAGCCCTTCTGCTTTGGACTCACAATTACTGGGCTTCCAGATGCTAACTGCAGTACACAGCTTTTATACTATTCTATGATATTTTGTTGACAAAAGGATTCTATGACTAGATGGGGGAAGCTGTGTAATTAAAACCATTGATAATAATTTCACTGTACCATAGACATCCTTGGTCTTAAGCTATTTACTTATTTATATATTAAACTAGATCATAAGTTGTTTTCTGAGGAAATTTTTGGCCCCACTTGCAGTGGCTTCATAATGGAGAAAGCCTTGGCAGAGAGAAGTGAGTGGTAAGGAAATCTATCCTGGTATTTATCTTTTGGGGGATCCCCAATACATTTATTTATCAATAAATAAAAATAGGAAGTAAATCTAGATAGCATAATCAGGAAATATTATGCACTTGGTATGTATGTGTTTGTTACTTTGACAAATTAGTTGAACTACTTTATTATAATGACTTTTTTGCTACTTAAACTTTATTGGATAAAATTTATGTACGATAAAATGAGCTTTAACAAATGAATGCATTTCATCTTCTTACAAAGCATCCTCCTCTACCAATGTATATGGTGCTTCTTAAGACTTTACTATTGAGAAGTAATTGAAGCATTAAGTAGGGTTTATTCAATTTCCTTTTTTAAAGTGAAAAATACAATGTTGAAATAGGTGTCTGGTTTTTATCATCCTAAAATGCCCTGATTTGTCCCTCCTTGATGTACACATCCCCAAATGTAAAGCAAGCCAAGAACTGTACCTATTAGAGACATTAGGAACATTGTATTTAGTTATTATCGTGCATAAAATATATAATCTCAATAATCATTTGAATATTTGAGAAAATGAAGCACTGAACTTGATTTGCTCTGGACCTCAGTTACTGCTGCCTTCTCTTTTTAGCTGCCTGATTAACATGTTTTATTAGTTGTTCCCCCCCAAAAGACTTCTGCCATGATCATGGTTGAGTAACTCCTTGCACAGAGTTACTGAAGGCTATATTTTCTGAAACGAATAAGTTGGTTTCTTTTTAATCTAATGTTGGTGCTTACCCACAAATGGCTTTTAAGCAGATGCTTTTCTTTAAAGACACTTTAATATGCCAGAAGATAAATATTAATAAAGAGCTTTAAATTTGTCACCTGGAACATTTATTAATATCCAACTAGTAAGATCGATGATTTTTAGTACTTAAATATGGATTAGGAATGTTCTGACACTTTTATAACAAAACCAAAGTAAATAAGTCACATTTTTAGGCAGTTATTTACCAACTCATCCTAATGAGTTGAAAAACAAGCAGAACCCAAAACTCTAAGAAATATATTACCAAAATCTCATTCATTTTGAAATCCTCAGTGCAATTAAGAGTAATTTCTAATCAATGCGCATTTCTCAAGTTGAGAAAACAACAACAAAACTTATTAGTCAAACATCCTCAATCCCCTTTCTTCTTTCAAAAGACGAATGAGAGTTTTGCTTATAGGAATAGAAGGTGGGCAAGAACACAAAAAAATTAGAAAATGCACAGAACTCTTTAAGTGTGTGAAAAGAAAGTGTAGAGATAATAGTAAAATCTGTAAAAGAGCAAAGAAATAGCTTGTGTGGATCTGTCTGGGACTTGAATCATCACCAGTTGAGAAAAATATCCTTATTAAAGCAAATCTTAACTGTACTTTAGCCTTCATATTGGTTATTATATGAAGGTGGAACTCAGCTGCAGCAAATGACTTTACTAATATAACTTCTCCAAGGTTCTGCCTAGATTCCTTTCTTAAAACATCATATGGTTATAGATTTTATGACGGCATGGAAAATGTTATCAACACTGATTTCATTTACTTATTTTGTTTAAATAAACACATTGCTATTGGCCCCAATTATTTCTAAGACATTAGGATATTCTGTTTGAGTTTGGAGCTTGTGTCAGCTCTTAGTGAATTTTTAACTGTTGAGTTTATGATACAACTTAGACACTATTTAGAAGTGGATCAGAGTATTTCTGTGCTTTGTCAGGAAGTTCACGTCAGGCTTCTGGCCATCATTGGTAACAGTGCAACAGGAAGAAGCTGAAATGTTTAAAGTTTTGCTAGCTGTACAACTAGGCATGCATTATTGTGTTAGCATTGTTCCTCAGTTAGATCTTGGGACTTACATAAACTACACAGTCTCGGGTGTCATTGTGGTATAATGTCAAGAGCACCGGACTTTTGTCATTAATCATGTCCTTTACTTAGGAATTATGTGATTTTTTAGCAACTTATATCATTGAACCAGGACCTCATTTTCTTTGTAAAATGAAATCACACACACACACACACACACACACACACACACACTTACATGGGTGATCACAATTATTTAGTAAGTACTTGAAGTGGGTGCTTGAAAATCTCAAATATTTTATTGCACATTCTAGTGTTAGAATCTATAAAGAATTTCATTCCATTAAGTTTTGAAGCACACAGCTATATACAGTGTATACAACTATATACCATCTTGTTTGGTAAATTAAGCAAAATAAAAATAATTTTAAATGACAGAACAAATAAATGATTTAGATTAACAATAGTGGAAAAAAACAGGTTCCTTTTGTAGACATTCTTGAATTACATATAATTGGCTTTAGATTCTTTTTTAAATTATTAACTGCAAATGTCTGTCTGAGAATGGTATAAGAGAGCTTGGGGTATGTAGCTTATGGGTAGAATGCTTACCTGGCAGTGTGGGGGTATGAATTTGATGAGGGAGAGGTCATAGAAGAAGAGAAGAGTTCATGTAAATTGGACTGGTGAGATGGCTCGGCAGCTCAAGTTCCTTGCCATCAAGCCTGATGACCTGAGAACATTCCTGCAACACATGATAGAACAAGAGAACTGATTTCCAGAAGCTGTCTTCTGGTGTCCATATGTAACTTTGTCACATATGTGCACATGAACACACAAATAAGTAAAGGTAATAAAAAACAAAGCAATTTGTCTAAGAGCTGTACCATTTGTAGCTGCTACTAACATGTTGCTGTTAAGCACTTAAATTGTAACTGTTTTTATATAGACTAAGCATAAGATACATACTGGCTCTCAACGAACACAAAAGTAACATTTTATTAATTTTAAGTATGTGTTCAAATAATATTTTTCATATATTTGATCAAATATGATATTATTAAAATAGCTGATCTAATCTTCATCGTAGGTTCCTGGGCAACCGAACGCTTATGTGTAGGCTTTTTAAGTACAGATACTGAGATTGAGACTGCTATTCTAAAACTAAACCTTTTTGAAATTGCTCCTTTCTTCAATCATATTTATAAATATCAAACCTAGTTCTTACCCATTGTCAAATAAGCTTGCTGCAGAATTACAGCACTAAATGGTACCCAATTTTTATGAACTCTAATAAGTGATTGTAAAAGGAATAATAAATTTTTTCAGGAAATTATTTTTTAAACTTATTACTGAAACAGATTCTCTAGTTTTCCCTTATTTAAGAGACTGATAAGCCAGTCCCAGTGCCATACATAGCACTGCTTATTAGTCCTGTGAACGGCACGCACAGTATTATTGCTGTTGGCCAGCCCAAACTTCTTAGGAAACTAATAGTAGTTTTAAGTTTGTATAGTATGCTGATTTAATTTAAATATGATACTGACTTGAGCTATAAAATTGAGTATCATTAGTGTCTCTTTTAAAAGGAAATGAGTTGATTAAATATAGTTACATAGTTAAATGTGAGGGCACTAAATATAGAAATCGAGGATTGAAAGTCTCTTTCAAAAATTTCCTAAGGAAAGGGGAAGAGAGAAGAGGGAAGGAAGAAGGAGATGGTGAAGGCTGCCAATTACTAACCAAGCAGTCGCTCTAAGCAGAGATGGCCTCACTTAAGCCATGTTCCTCACAGGTGTGGCTCATGCTAGCATCTGTAAGCAGTCACACAGTTGTGCCAAAGGATCTGCTTTCCAGATCTTCCCCTCCTGCCTCATGAGTCACTATGTAGACAAGCAGTAGTTTTAGCCGACTATGTCGTCATTGACTTAACAACACTCAACAGATGCATGTTTCCTTACTCACATTTTCAAATGACCATTTGAGTTTCCTACTTTTGGTATCTACAGCTTAAAAAGCATATACAATATATTCCTGCTTTTTGAGACTTTAATTTATTTTTTATTTTGACACTTGTTTTTTTAAAGTATGTTTTTTATTTGCACTATTTACTTGATACTTGAATTATGGAAAACAGTTGTGCTTTTTTTTTTACATTGCTGTCCCTATCATCTCAAATTTATTTTTATGTTGTCAGTTTTGTGCTATCCTGTCAGCATTTTGGCTACAAAATGTCAGATTCACCGATATTTATGTCACATTGTTATTGGAAAGCAAGGGCCCGAGAAATTCTGCCTTTGTTTGGAGAGTGGTAGGTATTAAACCAAGAGCTTTTTCAGCCGAGCGCAGAGGGCGTTTGGCAGATCTGTTTCTACTAAAAGCTTTCAGTGTAACAAAGCTGTCATGTAGCAAAGAGTGGGAACTGAAGCATGGTGTAGTTACATGAAAGGGGCAAAATGGAAAAGGAACTGCAGAGCGGGAAGAGACTAGGCTTGGTTGTGGCAAACACTGAATTGTGTTTGCTTCCTGACTGTCAGAGCAGAGTTAAAACTGCCTTTCATCAGAACAGAAACGAAGGAATAGGAGTCACTAATGTGAAAAACAGAGAGTGACTTGTGATAAAATGAGAATCTAGAGAGAAGATAAAAAAGAAGTTAGAAAACTCTCAAGCTTTCCCTGGAGATGGGAAGCAGAAGATTCTTGAGAGCAGTCATCCAGACATGTGATGTCGTTTGGCCCAGTTTGGCTCTCCAACACACTTGTTAAAGACCTTCCTTGTGGTTAGTTAGCATCTCCCTGCACAGGCCCTGCAACTGTTTCGCTCTCTCCTCCTGCAGGGCCTTCCCAACTGGTTTTAAACATAGAGGCATTTTTCCTGGGCCCCAGTCTTTTCTCTTTTTTTTGAGGTGAACACTAACACACACAAACATACACACACACACACACACACACACACACACACACACACATCCTTTGGCCTCATACCCCACATGCTGTGCTCTACATGGTCCTCTCCTCTGTGGCTTCTTGTTGTGATCTTAGCACTGCTCTTTGAAGCCCATTAGTCGACTCTGAAGGTACATGACCTCTCACCATTCCCATTTCGATGACAAAAAGCAAGTCATTTATAGAAGTCGGTACTTGGTAGGCAGGTGGCAGGGACAAAGGCAAGATTCACACCATTTCTGACTCCAGATTCTGTGGACTTTTTATCAGTGCAGGGCCACTTGCAGCCACACACAGTGTTTCCTTCACAAACACAGTGAGTAGCCGAGCAAAAGCTGCTTTGGCCCAGCCATTTCTTCTACTAGTTTTTCTTCCTTCTTTTCTTTTCTATTTTTGGATTCTTTAACTGTGCTCATACCCACATCCATAACATGGCATAATGGAAAGCTGGCTGACTTTGTAGTCAGGGTTCAAAGCTCACTCCTGTGATAACTGTAGAGCTGTGTGGTCTTGGCCAGGTTTCCAATCCTGAGTGAGTTTCCTCATCAGTAATGTACCTACCTCACAAAATGGTTGGAGTCTCAGCTCAGAGAGACAAATGATAAATTTCAATCTAACATTTAATAATTATCTCTTGTATACCAAGTTCAGCCCTGACCTGCCACATCCTTCCATAGCTTGGGTTCCAAGACCCTGCCTAGATGCGATGAGGGAAGAAAAAAAAATGACAGACACAAGAAAAGATGGGATCAAGTGGTCTGTGCTCTAGGATGGAGAAACTGCAGTACTCCCTCAACCTCCAAGCTCAGCATGATTATCATATACAGCTAAATCAAAGAGGCGGGATTTATGGTATACAGCTAAATCAAGCAGGCATGTTTGGCAATCATAGCAGGAACTGTGTCTGAACAGAAACAATCCTCAGGCTGTAAACATTGTGGGGAAGGGAGAGAAAGCTACTGTGGGTGTTTTCTACATATACTTTCACATTCACACTTGGACCAGGAGGGAAAGCTTTGCCATTTCCTTGTGCCTAAGCCAAGAGAAGTGATTCCATTTCCCATGGATCTAAGGCATTGGAGTCCTTGCCACGAATGTTCTTGTCAACCACACACATTCACTCAAGACTTCACTCGCTCCCTACATATCCACCTTCTTTATTTCGTAGATGTTCAGCATTCCCACTTGGACCCAGGGAAGGCTTTGCCATCCCTCAGAGCCTCATTTGGGGAAGGCTGTGCCACTCCCGTGGGTCTGGGGCTTTTGGGTTCTTGACATGGCTGTGTACATGTCAATAGCACACATTCACTCAGGACGTCACTGGTTCTTGACTCGACTGACCTCTCTTTGGGATTTTACCAGCTCAGAGTGTTCATGGCCTTTTCTCAGATTCCAACCTTAACTACCTTTATAACCCTTTATTTTCTCTAGAAATAACTTCCTTGACTTTCTTAACATCGCATTATTGATCTCCCCATTTCTCATGGTCCCTGTTCTGTACTGCCTTCTTTTCTTTATGTTGCTTGTATGTGTGTAGGTTTTGTAAAGTTCTATGTGCAGCCGTTGCTCTTGTTGACTAAGTTTGAATTAATAAACAAGAAAAGAGTTCATGTTGTCTTTGAATTGTGCAGTCTGGACTTGGTTCTTACTTTCTTGTCTCCCTTCTACCTTCGAATATAAAAATATGACATTGTATTTTTTATGCATCAACAAACAGGTATAGAACTATTAGTAGTAGAAGACTGTAGTTATACACAAAACAAGTGATGTCCCTGGCCAACCTTAATGTGAGGATGTTGATATTAATTTTGTTTTCCAAATATGATTTTGTTGGGTTTTTTGTTGCTGTTGTTATAAGATATTGTCTTATGTAGCCTAGGTTGGCCTTAAACTCACCATCTAGGTATGGGTAGCCTTGGAACTCCTGATCCTCCTACCTCTACCTTCCAAGTGCTAGGATTACAAACAGATGCTACCATGCTCAGCTGCAAACAGTACTGTCATCTTATACATGACAGTGCTACCTGCATTATCTGTTTGTTCTTTAAAAGATCCTGAGTTAGTCAACATGTTTTATAAATGATATTTAAAAATTTCCCAGGCTAGAGCTGTAATTCAACAGCAGATCACATACTTTTAATACACAAGACCCTGAATTCCATTTCCATCACCGCAAAAACTAATCAATTGATTCATTCTAACTTTGGCTCTGGGAACAGTGCTTTTCTGTGTAAACCATACTATTTCTTTTTATATTCGACATAAGTTCCGTGAAATGTCTGTAAATGCTACATTTTATTCTTACCTGGCTTAAGGAAAAGTAAGACAAAGGTAAAATTCAAAACAATAAATTGAGTTACTTATCAGCAGATCAAGGAGAAATTATCAATTTGGTGGCTGAAACTTGACTACAAGAGTCTGTGAGCATATCCATGCACTTATTTTACTTTGGGACAAGCTGTTTCTGTGCACAAAGGAATGAGAGCCTTCATTAGTAAGAGCTTCCTCCCGTATCTGGATGGAAGCTGACAAAGATATGGAACGTTGTATTGCCACAGCCGTGAAAGGGTGAGAAGATAAGCTCAGTTTAAATGGGGGATTTCATCTTTTTAGACAGAGAAGTCTTCATGTTACCATAGATCACATCCATCCATTCATTCATCCTTCACTCTAATTGTCTCTGGCTCCTACCTAATGAAGTGTGCTGTGTGTTTGTTTTGCAGATCTAAAGCGGGAAGCCAGTATCTGTCATATGCTGAAGCATCCACACATTGTAGAGCTGTTGGAGACATATAGCTCAGATGGGATGCTTTACATGGTTTTTGAATTGTGAGTGTACATTTTATTTCTTGAGTAAAGTTTTAAGTGATATTGGTTGCAGAAAATCTTAACACCTTTTTCTTCAAGTTTAGCAACAGTTGTGAACTCATCTGTTTCAAGAGACCTGAAGTCACAGGTAAAAAAAAAATTCTTATTTAAGGGCAAGTAGCAAAGGAAACAAAAGCTGGCTATATCAAGTACTCTTACTTTTTCAGCACACTTCAGAGAAGAGGCTCTAAAACGACCTAGAGTCTCCCAAAAAATCTTGAGTTTGCATCTTAATGAAGAAGAGGGAGATGAGAGTAGAGGATTCCATATAGGAAGTCTCTCTGTCAGCTCAAAATGTGTAATAACACATAGAACTGTGTCTTTAATGTCATCATATTGCCATAAAAGGAAACTCACAACTAACAGTATCCTGATTTCAGTACACTACTTCACTTTGACCATCACATAACTGTGTTTAAGATGGAGCAGTATGAGCCAAGTACAACTAAATAATCTGTAGATGCTTGGATAAATGTCCAAAGAGACTATGGAAGGCTTTATGGGATGCCATTATACAATATTTCGTCTTTAATATTTTTATGCAAAATTAACCCATGACTTTGATTAGGAAAATAGAAAAAGGAAGGTATACAAGTTTCAGTACTCAAGATACCCAAATCAGATGGTGCATTCATTGTCTATTGCTTTATAACACATTACTCCAAAATGTAGTGGCTTTTAAGCAATAACCATGTATTACTTCACTCTCTGAGCATCAGGAATGAAGTTCAACTTAGACAAATCCTCTGGCTCTAGATCTCTCACAAGATGGCAACATAAGGACCAGAGCCATCTTAAGATTCCTCTGAGAGAGGATCTGCTTCCAATTTCATTCACATGGCTGCTAGCAATCATGTACTAAAGACCTCAGTTTCTAAGAGCCATTAGCCTGAAACATTCCTTTGTCCTTTGTCACATGGACCTCTTCATAAAATAGGGTGGCTACTAGCAGTGACAAAGGAAGCAACAAAGATAAAGATCAGCCTTAGAACCTATTTCCCAAAGTTGCACATCTCTTCTGGCATGTTTTATTAGCTAGAACTGAGTCATTAGATCAAGCTCACATCCCAGGACCTACATAGCAAGAAGTGGGAGCCTCAGGGAGCCATGCTAAAAGTTGTACCCTACAGAAAGCTAATTAATACATTACCTATCTATGTAGAAGTTTGAATCCAAAGAACTGAAACAAAGAAACTCAACTTGAAGACAAGTTCAGCTTACATAAGTGACTATTTACTGGAAAAGATGTAAATGTTTTGATTGGTTGTTTGCCATAGCTTAGAAATCCAAAATGGAATCTTAGGCCACATAAATTAGAAAGTATATAGAATTCAAAACAAAGCCACACTCCCACCATTACACATTGCTCTTTCACCCTGGAGTATTCATAGTAAGCAGTACACCACAATGTTTATAAAAGAGGATAACCAGAACAGAAAAGCCTGAAAATTCCATTGTAGAGTCACAGGCTTCAAAACATTGGCTGGCAAACATGCTATAATTTTGAGCTGGGTCTGCTATAAGTTGATATATAAAAACTTCTGTTATGGAGCTAGAGAGATGGCTCGGAGGTTAAGAGCACTGGCTGCTCTTGGAGAGAACCTGAGTTAAGATTCCTAGCACCCACATGGCAGCTCACATTGTCTATAACTCCCAGTGCAGGAGATCCCTTGCCCTCTTCTGGCCTCTGTAGGTACCAGACATGTATGTGGTACATACAAGCAAAACACCTATGTATAAAATAAAATCTAAAAAATAATTAAATCTTTTAGTGTAAGAAAACTTCTTTCAGAACCTCGAATGTTCTTTTAGCTATATTTCCTTCACAACAGTGTAGCTACAATTAAGAAAATGTGTACTACATAACCTACCTGACAAAGGAAATCCTCCGTCAACTCATAGAGCCAGTCAGACTTGATTTCTGTCAAAGAAAAAAGTCTAACTTCTTTTTTTAATAAATAGAACATTAATGGGCATCCCGATAACATTCATCTGACTATTGATTTTAAATTCTAACATAGACCAAGCTCTATTATGAGCACATTGTCTAGATATAAGGCAGGACCTCCTTTCCTTCCTCAGGTCTCAGCTTTGCTTCTAAGCTGTCTTCCCCTCCAGGAGCTTTGCATTCCCCAACTGTCTTTGAAGGTAGACGGGCTTTTGGGGATAAGGAGCAGTTGGTCTTTTGAGATGGCAGATTGTAAATCTAGAGATATGAAAGGAAAAGTAGCAGATGATAGAATTTGTTTCCATCCAGACCAGTTTATGGTAAAGGAGGAAATGGAAATTGATTGCTTTAAAACATCCTAGTTCCGGAGCCCAGCAAGCTGGCTTCAGTGGGTAAAAGCTCTTGCCCTGCTGCCCTATCCTGATATACCCACAACATAATAGCCTGGAAGCTTTCATGCAAGCTAGCCTGAAGTATACAGTGTAGGAGAAAGAAGGGAAACCCTGCCTCCACAAAGTAGAAGGTGAGAACCAACTCTTGAAAGGTGTCCTCTGACTTCCACATACACAGTATGGTGCTCACAATAATAATAGGTAATTTTTAAAGAAAAAAATCTAGTGCACATGTCCCTTGGAAAGATTTTGAGTACTTCTAGACATAGTTGAATCCCAAATGAAGTCCCATGGCATGGAAGAGCTCTTAAAGACATTCGAGTCATGGGTACCCAGGATTTTTGTATTCTAAGAGTCCAATATAGGGAGAAGATAATCAGTGTCTACAGTTATTTGAAAGTGTGATCTGTGAGAGTATGTGGTTGTTCACTGTGGCATTACAGGCCACCACTAGAATCAACAAGTGACAAATTTCACCTTTTAAATAAGGAAGGGTCTCTAATGATAAGATTTTGTCCGGGAACGAAGAAGCCACGGTCTATTTTTTAAATTCACATTACATCCCAATCATAGCTTCTCTCCCTCCTTTCTTCCTAGTCCTGCCCTTAAAAATCTTTCACCCCATCAGCTCTTCCCTTCACAGGGTACACACTTGCCTCCTTATACTCCAGAGGTGCTGTATCCATCCAAAAAGGCTGAAGGTAGGGTCTTACCTTGAGACCAGAGAGGGTCTCTAACATCCTGCTCAATTTTAAGATAATTCTTTTAAAATCACTTCTTGGTTTAATTTTATTCTTCCCTTAAAAACTCTGTTTCTGTTCGTATTTTTATTCTGAGAGAACTAAAAGCAGCTTTAATCATGTATTGTAAAGTCTCAAGCACAGAAAGCAACATGTTAAATTTACCTCAATTTTGCCCCCCATTCTGCTTGTATCAAAGGATCCTAAGATAACACTAGTAGAGAGAAGATGCTCTTTGTTATCATAAAATCTGGCATGTGTTGATGCAGTCCTTATGAGATTTTTGTGACTGATTTTGTATGATGCTATTGTGATTAAAATAATCCAATGACTGTGACTGAAGATGACATCTCATTAAAGATAAACCTTTATCAGTGGCCTAATCCTAATCTTAGCCTAAATTAATAGAACATAGCTATTTTCTTTTTTTTCCCCACCTTCTATTTTGGGAATTTTCAAATGGAAGGGAGACTAATATAACTAAAGCCAGCACTGAGCTCCAGCAGTTATGAAAACATTTGTCGTTCTCTGTTCAAACTACCCTTTCCTGTTAACCATCTGCCACTGGAGATTGCTACAGCAGTTTCATTTCACCTAGAAACACTCCTGTTTTAAATGATAACACTATTATCATGCCTAACAAAATCACCAATAATTTCTCAATATCATATCATATTCACTTGACATTCAGTTTTTCCTAATTGAACATGAATCTTAAATGACAGCTATCTAAATTTAGAACTTTTTTTATGAGCTCTAGGGATCTGAAAGTAGATTATAAATTCAGAGCTAAAATAACAGTGCTTTCTTTTTAAAAGGCCAGAACCAAAATAGAAATATAAAACTCTTCTTCTCTATCATTATTTTACAAATCCATCTTCACAGCAATCTTTGCCCAGTTTTTCTTCCTCTTGATCTTTTGGATTCAAACCAACAAACCAGAAACAGGTTACTCGAAGAACTGTGATCTTATGGCTCACAGAGCAATGCTGTACACTTGTGTGTGCTTCCACCTACTGGCCCAGAGAGAGAATGCATCTACAGTGGCAGTGTGGATTAAGCTATTCCAGAATTTGGTCCATATTCCTGGCAATAGGTGTAAGCTCCCCTGGCATTCAAGGGTTCATTGCTCAAGTTATGAGGGATCTGGATCCTTTCCACAGTTTTATAATGTTACATCAATACATAATAGATAGGGAAAGAGGAAACAAATCAAATTAGGCCCATTGATTTTCTTGTTTCATGGCTTTCGGGAAGCTCTTATGAGGGGGAACGTTAGACTGAAGAACATATTTGGATTATCAGCATGTTTTTAAATTTAGTATCCATATCTGTCTTTTCCTCGGTCTGTGTGTAACCAATATTTCTTCTTAAGTTGCACCCACGAAATTATATGACATAATTATGTTGTTTGGATATTAGAAAATCCTAGGAAATAGCTGGTATATGCATAAATAGAAATAGTTTGTAAATATAAAGCATACTTAAATATAGACGAACAGAACCAGCATTGTAGAATGCTGAGCAGTAGATTTCAAAACTTAGAACGCCTAATGCAAGCTGGTCTTAGTGGCGCTCACCTTTAATCTCAGCATTTGGAAGACAGAGGCAGGTGGATCTCTAAGTTGGTGGCTAGGGTGAGTTCCAGAAAAGCCAGAGCTACACAGGAAAGCTCTTATCTTGGGAAGGAAGAAAGATGGAAGGGGAGGGGAAGGGAGGGGAGGGGAGGGAGGGGGCGAGGAGAGAGAGAGAGAGAGAGAGAGAGAGAGAGAGAGAG
>NW_021604704.1:3054635-3056944 GCF_004785775.1 Grammomys surdaster
AGAGAGAGAGAGAGAGAGAGAGAGAGAGAGAGAGAGAGAGGGAGAGATATCTAGGTCCCATCCCTGAGTTCTGTTTGAACAGATGCAGGTTTTGTGGCACCAGGTGAGAGGAGGCCTTTAAAGCAGGAGCAATGCTTAGAGAGGACATTGTTAATCCCCTACCACCCTCAGGAAGACCGGTGGGTGACAAGTGTGTGTGCTGGCACTATATCTATTGCTTTGGGATTATTCTTAAATGTGAACCTATCTGTAGTGATTTGCCAAATGTATTTTAAAATACAGATTCAGATTTGAAGATAGGTTTGAGTTGTGTTCCCTCTCAAAAAAAATTTAAATATTTGTTTCTCAGTAGCACATTCAGGCTTGTTTTTAGTAGTGTCTGGTACTTGAGTTAAGCTGTAAATCCTAAATTGGCTGGCTAAGGAATCTTAATTACCTTATTATAGTGTGATTACATATACCACAGGGAGAATTTTACAGTAATTAAATATGGATTTTAAACACGTCTGACATGAAAACAATAGTTTTTTATCTTTTAAAATAACATTCTCAGTTTGTATTTTTGAAGCTTACAAAGGAGATAATAGGCTGGAACTGCTCTTTTTAACTTTAATTTTTGTCTGATATGAATTCATGGGGAAGGGAATGTGTGTGAAATTCATTAACTAAGTGGAACTAATTATTACTTACCAGCAAAGTTGCCACTTAAGCGAAAATGTCTCTGTCTCCTATTATACAATGAAAATCTGCACTGTAGTGCCTTAATTTATTTAAATGTATAGATTTCAAATAGCCTTCTCTAGTCTATTTGATATTTTTCTTATGTATGATGATGCAGATTACTATTCATGCAGCACAGTAACATTCTTCTTGATTCTTGGTCAAAATTTTCCATCGATTTTAGTTCTAAATACCATTTCAGGGTCCCCAAGACTACTCTTGGGTTGAAGCTTCACTTAAAAGACTCAAAGGATGCAATGTTACCATATCCGTGGCTGATTTATTGCAAGGAAATGGTGCATAAGATCCAGAGAACAAGCTTCCAATGGTCTTTTCCAGCAATTAAATCGTGACATGCTGCCAACCAGAGAATCTCATTTGAGACTTAGTGCCCAGAGTCTTTATTGAGGGCTGGCTGCATAGGTATACTCTATGTCTGGCATGTACCAGCCTCCAGACTCTCCAAACCCAACTAGATTTTTAGCATAAACTGCTGTTTGCACAGTTTAGATGCAGGCAGCCATTCCTTCCAGTTAGTGAGATAAGAACTTCCTGAGGCTCAAGTCCTCAGATGCCTCCCTATCAGGGCCAACATTGGAAGTGGGCATGTCAGAACTTTCACAAGATCTGCTCTGCTAATCCTATGTAAACTAAAACAGAGAAACAGAAGATGGATTTTTGAGTTGATTAACGCGCTCCACAAACCAAATGTAATTGCTTATGAAGATAATTATAAGCTTTGGGTTTGGAGTTGTTTTTAACTTTTAAGTGTAATTATGGTATCATTTTAACATGTAGTAGAAAAAATTAGGTGGCCAGATCTCTAAAGCAAATAGTTAGTTGAGATTTTATAGTGTAGCAGGGATTTTAAGCTTTACAGTTATATTTGAAAATAAACTATATTCTGATACTATTATTAGAGAAATACATTTGAAATTGTCACTCTATTAATTTTTGTTCAACATATTAAATCTGATCTTCAGTCCAATAAAATAATTTTAACTAATTATATGCCTATACCATGGGATTAATTTAGTTGTTTTTTCTGGAATTTAAAGGTACAATTAATCTTAAAATAAAATTATAAATAATTTAAGTATATAAAATCTATATAATATGCCTACTTTGTATCAATTGACAAGTGATTGAAAATTATGACACAAATAATGCCACTCTCAAACCTTAATCAGCGGTGTGTTTAGAACACTTCCTTTTATACACCTAATTATGTTTCCTGGGTTTTTTTTCCTACTTAATAGCCTTAAACATTTTTTGTGACATTGAATTTTTTTGAGAACAGTATTTTATGACTGCAGTAAGGTACCTAAACATGTGCATATGCCATATTTAATTTGATAATTTCCTTATTAGAAATTATGCTGTATTTAATAGTCTTTAATATTTTATTATCTTATTGTTGTATATGTATGAGTATTTGGCTTGAGTGTACATCTGCACACCATGTCCATGTCTGGTACCTATAGAGGCCATCAGATCCCCTTAACAGACAGTTGTGAGCTGCCATGTCAGTCCTTAGACTCAAATCCCAGTCCTCTAGAAGAGCAGCCAGTGCTCTTAGAGAGAGGAGA
>NW_021604704.1:3057044-3071140 GCF_004785775.1 Grammomys surdaster
AATCCCAGTCCTCTAGAAGAGCAGCCAGTGCTCTTAGAGAGAGGAGACAGGAGACAGGAGAGAAGAGAGAGGAGAGAGAAAGAGAGAGGGGGGAGGAGAGAGGGAGAGAGAGAGGGAGAGAGAGAGAGAGAGAGAGAGAGAGAGAGAGAGAGAGAGAGAGAGAGAGAGAGAGAGAGAGAGAGAGATTGAGATTGATTTATTCATCCTTGAGAATTCAATAACCCACTAAATTCAGTTTGTACTGCCCATACACTCACGAGTGTGAGGCCATTCACTGGAGCATGGGCAACCTACCAGGGGCCTCATCCTTAAAGAAAACTGATTGTCCCTTGCCCTGCAGGTGTCAAATGCCAATAACTATTCCTCAGCTAGAAGTGGGTACTTATAAGCCCCTTCCTCCTCCATGCTGGAATGAATTCTATACAGATCATATGTAGGCAGCCACCATTGCTGTTAAGTTTATGAGTGTTTCAGTCTTGTCATGTCCAGAAGACAACTGTTTAGCCCAGGTTCTCCCTGACTTTTGACTTTTACAATCTCTCTGACCTTGAAGCTGGGGCTCTGATATAAATGTTCCATTTATGGCTGAGCACACCACACATACTTGACAATTAATATTTTTGATTACAGTTACCGAAACAGAATTACTAGGTAATCTGTATATGAGTATTAATAAACATAATATTCATAGATTTAAGTTAATATAGACATCATATTTAGAATAATGCTTGCACATAAATGCACAGCCTAAGGAATTACTCTAAAAGGAACATCCACATAGCTACAACCCAAGTCAAGAAACAAAAATAATTGCCAACACTGTAACCTTAATTCTAAGCCTTTGTAACCATAGCCCCTTTCTCTGTAAGAAAGCTTTAATATACATGTCATTTCTATGCTTCTCCAGCTATCTCATCCAAAGAAGCAGCCTACAAAATGTAATCCAGGGTCACTTGTTTTTCTATGAAGTCACACAGTGTATATTTTAGATCTATAAGACCCATCCAAGTTGCTTTGTGCGTCTAATCCTTTTCATCAGTATATAGCATTGCAATGAACAGATTTTCAGTATTTATTCATTTTGAAGTTAATGAGTATCAGGGAAAGCCCTAGCTTTCCTGGAACTGCTGTCATTTTGTCCTGCTGTTGGTCGTTACTAATAGCACTCTCTTCTTGCACTCATTATCTATCCTGAATAGCCCTCTTGATACTTACTGTTGCCAGATTTTCTTTTACTTTGCCAGTTGGGATGTAGTTTTTCCTCATTGCCCTTCCTGATTGCCACTTGTAATCCTCTGTCTTCATTCTTTAATGTAGCTTTTTTAATGAAAGAGAATTTAGTAGTTTTATTCTAATGTAATCTGTCACTTGTTTTGCTTTTTGTTAGCATTTTTGTGTCTGAAGAATCATTTACCCATCCTGAGAAAATGAATATTTTCTCCTATATTTTATCATCCATCTGGAATTGGTTTGAGATACACTATAAAATAGCAGTCCAATTTCATGTCTTTCCGTATGGAGATTCAATTGTCCCAGCACAGTTATTAAAAAGCCTGCTCTATAGCATAGCCTTTACCATAAATCAAACATCCATATATGAATGATTGTCTCCAGGCTCATTTCGAGCCCATTGACTTGCCTGCCTGGCATTGTACCAGGAGTCTGTTGTCCTATGAGTTCTGGAAACCTGTAGAGTAGATCCTTCCAGCTGCATTCCTTCTCAGGCATGCTTGGAGAACATACTTGTCCCTGAATTTTCCAAAAACATTTTAGAATGTGGCCATCAGTTTCTACCAGAAAAAAAAAAACTATTGGCACTTTTGACATTAATGTTTATATTCAATCTTTATAACAATCTTTATACTTCTTTGAGAGTAATTGACCTGCTTACAATATTAATATTGAATCTTCTAATTCATTAATGTCATATATAGCTTCCCAATTAGCTCTTTGACTTCTTTCAATGAATTTTTATGCTTTTTCTGTGAAGACTGTATGCATCTATATTAGATGTGTTTTTGATCAATACATGCTAGATAATGATAAGCATTTCATTAAGTAAGTTTTGTTAGTTTTGTTCTTAGGTAGTAGCTGAATCCACTTCCATTCAGCAGGCTTTAATTCCAGTAATTAGTCCAATCATTTAGATTTTCTGAATACATGATCACATTGTTTACATATGATGATTTGTTTCATTCCATCCAAGTTCTCTTTTTAATTACATTCATTCATTTTGTTTGTTTGTTGGGGGCACATGTGATATGGCACACATGGAAGTCAGTGGACAACTTATGGCAGTTGGTTCTCTTCACTGTATAGGTTTCAGGGATTGAACTCAGGTTGTTGGGCTTCTTGGAAATTGCCTTTACTAACTGAGCCATCTTGCCAGCCCATAATCTGTTGCACTTCCTTTTTACATTTTATTGCCTTTATTGTGATAGATAAAGCATCCAGAAAAACATTAGATATAATAAGTGTGAATTGAAAATGAATTTCATCAAATGCTTTTTTTCTGCATATTTTGAAATAGTCAGACACTAGTCAGACACTAGCAGCCTTTAATCTATTGACGCACTGAATTGTGTTGATTCATGCATTGACCCAATTTGATTGTTATATATAAATAAGCTTTATAATCCTTTTTATATGTGCTAGATTTTGTTTACATTTATGCTTATGGGACAATTATACTGTCTACACTAGGTTTTCCTACCTAGATTACAGTAGCTTTATAAAATAGTTGAAACTCTTCTCTTTATCTGGCTTTTCTTTTCCTTCCTTATGTGGTTCATAAAATTTACATGAACAAGAGGTTTTTTTTTTTTTTAATAAGAAGAGTTTCTGTTTCTGGTTTAATTCTTTAAATATCTGCAGAAATATTCAGAAGTTCTGCTCATTATTATGCCATATTTAGCAGTTGCGTTTTACTAGGGAAAAGGGTCAGTCTTATGTGGATTCTAAATAGTTTTGGCATAAAGCTGTTCTTTGGGCTCTGTGGCCATATCTTTTTTATTTAGCTGGTGTGTGTGTGTGTGTGTGTGTGTGTGTGTGTGAACATATGTGTACATGTGTACATAAACACATTTGCAGAGGTCAGAAGACAGTTTGGAGGAGTTGATTCTCTCACCATCTCACCATCTGGCTCCTGGAGGTTAAACTCAGGTCATCAGGGTTGAACTTTAGCCATCTTGCCTCTCTACTTCATACTTCGTGATTTACATGTGTGGCCTTCTTGTGTGCTTTTTCTTCTTGTGGTTGTTTGTTATGTTTAAATTACATTTATTTTTATTTTTATGATCTATTCATTTCGAGGTTATAATTACACTGCACTCTACTTGCAGTACCTGTTAGCATGTTTATTTTATTGATTCAAAAAAATTTAATATCTTTCATCATTATAGCTTCCTTTTATTAATTACAGAGTTTAAATATTCTTCTGCTGCCTTACTGAGTAGCCCAGAAATTCCAATATACTTCCTAACCCACTACATTCAAATATTTGTAAGCAATTATAGTCCTGAAAAGTACAAATTCTGTAGAATACAATAATTTCATGGAATAGCGCCTTTGACCTATATCCCATGTTTCATTTAACTATTTTTATCAATAAAATAGGAGGTACGTATATTCACACCATCCCCAGCTTCTTTTTAGTTTAGTCATTTAGATTTACCCACCTCCACTCCCCCCCACCACATACCTATCTTCTTTATTCTTTGGTTTTATCTGGGTTTGTTCCCCTTGTGTCAGTCTCCTCAGTACAAACTTCTGTTTTTATTAGTTTCCATTTTTTCTTACATCCCCTTTAGTCTGGAGGCTGGCTGCTGTGTGGAAAGATCTAGATTGGCCTATTAGACATCATTTGCTCTTTTCCAGCTTCCATTGATGTTGAGATTTCAGCTAACACTCTGACATTTCTCTGAAAGTAGTAGTATTATTTTTCAAGCTATTAAATTTTTCCTCATCTTTTGCTTTCTGAACTTTTCTCTATGCTATATCTTAAGAATTGTGTCTGTGTGTTTTAACCTTGCCTTGAGTTCTGTAAGTGTCTGAAATCAGTGTGTTGATATTATTTGTAGTTATGGAAATTTCTCTGCCATTATCTCTTCAAATACTTCCTCTGTCCCTTTCACTCATCATTTTTGGGACCCAATTAAGTATACTTAAGAGATAAGCCTTATAATATTCTGTGTGTAGACTACATTCTTCCTTGTAGTTTGCATACTTATCTCTTGCTTTTTCTGACCTGTCTTCAAGGTCTGCTTTTCTCTTCAGCATTGCTGAATTGCTGTCAGTCTGCCTTCTAGATTTTTAATTACACTTTTTAGTTTGTAGTTTTGTAGTTTCTACTTATTTTTAAGTATCTAATGTATTACTTTTATCATTTTCTTACAAATTTTTTGCACAAAAGTAAAGATGGATTTTTGTATTCAGTAACCATAGTGAGCTTCGTTACTTAATAATCTTGTATTCAAGAACTCCACTTGATTTTGTTTTTATCTGTTCTCTATTCTGGCTCTTTGGCAAGCTCTCTGATTCTATCAAGTGCCCAATTCATTTTGACTTTCTGCTGGCTATTATGTTGACACTTATTAGCCCAAGGATGATGCTTTTCTTCCTCAAAGGAGGATTTTCCATTCTGTTAGATACCTTCAGGCTCTAGCAACTTGAAATTGTCTGAAAGTCCAAGACTTAGATTTTTGGGAATACCTAGATATTGGGTCAGGGATCAGATCTGTTGATTGGCTAATTACTTACAACACACAGCTAGATCTCTATGTAGTTTCACATTACTTTCTATAAATATTTATGTTGTATCCACATTAGTGGGAGATGTTTACTTTGTATGTGAGTTAGTGTGAATGGAGGCCAGAAGTAGATGTCCAGTGTCTTCTGTAGTTGCTTTCTACCATATTTTTTGAGACAAGGAGTTTGAATGTCCATGGAGCCTGCTGATTGGGTAGACTGGCTGGCATATAAATCCCATGGATTTGCCTTTCTCTGTCCTGCCAGTGCGAGTATTGTAGGCATACACAACTGTGCCTGGGTTTTAAGTAGATGCTAAGAAATCAAACTCGGGTCCTAATGCTTATGTGACAAGTACTTTATAAACTCTTCCCATGCTTACACTTTGATAGGTGAAATGATGTTTTGGGTTAATTGGCATTTGTTTTGTCATTAGTGATATGAAATGCTTTAAAAGCATGTTTAACAGTTTACCTTCCATTCACTTTCTTTAGGGTTTTTTTTTTTTTGGTTAGGGTTTTTCTTTAGGGTTTTTTTTTACCACTTTAAAGAATTCCTTATTGTTTCGTTTTTAAATTTTTATTAAACTTATTTTATGTATAAATGCTTTTTCTTTGTGTGTGTATGTTGCCACATGCATGTTTGATGCTTTGGAGATCAGAAGAAGATCCCACAGAACTGGAGTTACTGATATTTGTGAGATAACATGTGGGTGCAGAGAATTGAACCCGAGTCCTCTGTAAGATCAATAGGTGCTCCTAACCAAGGAGCTGTCTTTCCAACCCTACAGAATTCTTTATTTTTCTAAGCATGTTTTCTTCGTTCATGTGTTGGCAAATGTTTCTCCATAAACTGCTTGTTTAATTTTGTTTATAATGTTTGATTATTTTACTTGTTGATTTTTAAAAAAAGTTGGAAGGCTGAAATTCAGTCAAATAAGCAAGAGGGTGGGCTAGAGTGGACCCTATATTACTGTAGTAGAGATTGAGAGCAACTTCAGATCACTTATTATAGGTACGCATCCTCCAAGGCCTTCATTTCCAAATATCCTTCTATAATAGAAGGAGCTAGGATTTCTTGAAAAAATGTTTATTAATTCTAGGGCTGAAACAGAAAATGGAAGATAAGCCTGAAGCATGTTAGAGTACCCGAAAGTAATGAA
Organism: Grammomys surdaster; assembly: GCF_004785775.1. Classification (NCBI taxonomy): domain Eukaryota; kingdom Metazoa; phylum Chordata; class Mammalia; order Rodentia; family Muridae; genus Grammomys; species Grammomys surdaster. The sequence goes on from NW_021604704.1 coordinate 3,062,953, forward strand.
ATGTTCAGAAAGATACATGCATGTCAAAGAGACACAGAAGCCAATCTGAAAGCATCCCAAGTGGCCAAACCTAGAGCAATTGGAGCAGCAAACTATAGTATTGGATCATAACACAAAGCAGGCCAGAATATGTGATTACACACAGCTTACAAAGAAGGCCAATGAAGGGGGAAGAAGCAGAGCTTTCAGGGATGCTGAGCACTCTGTAGGCACACTCCTCCACCACCCTCCAGGATGTGATAAGAAAGGCATCTCACCTTTGATACTCTGCTCTCCACCCCTAAAAAAAAAAAAAAAGGAGCATAGTCCTGATGAACAGAAGAAGAAACGATCAGACAGTACCCAGTTGAGGGACATTATAAAATCCTTGACCAGGGTGGGTTTTTTTAATTATCTAGGAAAAAAGTAAGGAACTCAAGATGTTAATCCAGAGGGAAATTGATGAGAGGTGTGCACAATTTCTCTATATTCACAACTTATATATAAATATAAAATAAAAAGTTATGTTTCATAGTGCTCCTGGAAGGAAGACTGTCACTTCATTTCTGTGCTTCCCCAGCACTGAGTACATAGCACTTGGTACCCTAATTTTTTAAAGTTGTCTTTAATGAAAAATGAAAAATAATAATAAGCCATGAGTTTACACTATTATGTTCAGATTGGATTAGAAGTTAAGATTTTCAACCATTAGATAATACAGTTATTATATAATGAGGTTGTTATTAGACAACAAGTTATTAGTTCTAATATGTAATTTTGGTGTTGTGATTATTTTACCAAAAGAGTTCTTTCTGTCTGGAGATAAATACTGAAACATTTATGTATTATATTTTACTGACATCTGAGATTTGTCTCAGAATCAACCAAATAGCAGTCCAAGTCATCTCTGTCTGATATGGTCTCATTGATCTTGGCCCCTCAAATTTGACCATTCAAAACTTTGGTCCCAAGAAGCAACTACTGTTACTTAGATGGTCCTATTATAGAAACCGCCCTGCTCTTAAATTTTAAGATGTTCATCAATAATACCTGTTGTTCCTGTAATCCAAGGTAACATTAAAGAAAACCTCAAGGGACTTACGAAGTAGAAAAAATAACTAGGTCAGTGACTGAGCCCTCCTTCAAGACCTTTGCAAATGGGGCTAAAGATAGGCCCCATCTCAGGATTATAGGTAAAACACAATTAGGTAGTGTGTTACATTTTTTACAGAAGGGTTCATATTTTTAAAATTTGAAATTTTCTGTAGTTATGTTTTTTAGTAAAAGAAATTATACAATGTTTTAACTTTTAAATTATTTATCTCTAAATCATATCTCTAAAGCATTTTTAGTTCTTTATTACATTAACACACCTACTTCCTTCATCTCACTAGTTTAGCTGTATAGCCTAAGTATGAATATAAAAAGCAGTCTTGTCTTTCATTGCACTTGTTTTCCCCTTTGCTTATGGACTTACCCAGGTACAAAATCAAAAGGCTAAGCTCTAAAGTGATTTAAAATATTTCCCCTTTCTGGTTATGCCACAGACTTGATGTGGATCAGATTAGGTTTATTTCAGATTTGTTTGTTGCATGACTGCTGTGTTTTGAAACAAGGTCTCACTATATAGTTCTGGTTGTTCTAGAACTCTGTATGTTGACCAGTCTGGCCTCAAACTCATATAGAGCTGCCGGCCTCTTAAATGCTGAGATTTAGGGGATATGTCCCCACACCCAGCCAGTTGTTTGGTTAAAAATTGTATTGACGCGCCGGGTGGTGGTGGCGCACGCCTCTAATCCCAGCGCTTGGGAGGCAGAGGCAGGCAGATTTCTGAGTTCGAGGCCAGCCTGGTCTACAGAGTGAGTTCCAGGACAGCCAGGGCTACACAGAGAAACCCTGTCTCGAAAAAACAACAACAAAAAAATTGTATTGACATAATATGTATGTTCACATGTAGCTGTAAAAAACAAGACAGATCCTTGTAGATTTGCAAAATTTCTCTAAAATTCTGCAAAAGTTGTATAATGCCACAGCAAGAATACTGACATTGATACAATCTAGGAATCTTATTTAGATGTCTGTATCCATTTGTTTGTAATTAAATGGATTATCTTTTTTTCTTCTGTTGTTTTTACGTTACCAAACGTTTACAGGGCTACAAAGTCACACTTATGATCAGGGCTCATTCAGAAAGGTTTAGTTTTCATCCCCTCAACTCCCTTACATTTTTGCCCTAGTGGAAGCTTTTTAAGATTTATTTTATTTTTCTGTTATGCTTGATATGTATGTATACATATATGTGAAAATAACTATTTTCTAGTCCACCTCTACAAATTCTCATGTACTTTCTTCTATCTAAACCTTGACGTTGTATTTTAAAAGTGTGGAAAACACTGAAGGATTCCATAGTAGTAGCTAGAAATTTTCATTCCTATTTATATCTGCTCAGTACCCCATTTATAATACAAAATAGTCATTAAACCTTTCCTCTGTTGGTGGATATTTGGATCATTTCCAATTTTATTCCATTGTATAAATAACATTATGTAGGCTTCATTTCATACTGTTGCAAATGTCAAATTCCTTCTATAAATATTATACTGCTAGCATTGTACGAAAATGTAAGCTTTGATTTTACATTGTGATGAAAAGACCTCAACTGAATCTCAGTCATATTAGATAGTATATATTTCCCTCATTTGTAAAACACTTGTACTTATGTGTATATATCTGGACAAGGATGGTTATAGATAAATTATTACATGTTTTATTGACCTTATCCATATCCGTGGACTTGACTAACATGTTGTTAATTACAGTGGGTTTCTTATCACCATCCAATCACTGAATCCAAGAAAAATGCAGTGCTTTCCATTGATTACTTTAAATGTTCACAGTATCATTGGATCTTAATAAAAGTTATGTGTGTGCATACACACGTGCATGTGTACACACATACACACAACATATATATGTTGCCAATATATATGTTGCCAAACTCTTTAAAAGTATTTCTTGTCCTCAGTATATTCTCAAACATACCATTCAGGGAACAAGGGGATCAGTCACAAGATGATGATGAGTCTTTTAAGGTATGTCAAGGACTCAGGGTTTTATCCCAAAGATGTGATTCTGTCACAAGATATTTATTCTCAAATTGTCATTTACTTACTTGTTTGTTTGTTTTATTTGCTTTTACATGCCATTTTAAAAGGACTTTTTAGAAACAATGGGCTGTGAGATTAGGAGGAACACATTTGGATATAAGGAGAATTATGAAATAATCCAAGTAGTTAAGTATGGACATTACATTGATAATCAAGGTAGATGAATGCAAACAGACAGCAAAGGAAGCAAATATAGTTTACAAGTACTTAGAAATTAGAAAGAGCAGCGCTTGATGGTTGGATAAAAGGAATGAGGAGGAACCAAACTCTCCATCCACGACTTGAGCACTTGATATGAGATAGTGCTTTTGACTAACTTGGACAGTCCTAGAAGTAGGTGATAAACTACAATTTGAATATGTTGAATATATATGAGATACCCAAATGCCAGTGTTAAACACTGCAATAGGAACATAGATATCTTGCCTAGAAACAGACTTACAAGTGGCTGTTATAGAAGAGATGATACTGAGACTTGGAAGGATAGATAACCAGGAGTTTGCCGAGTGGTAGGAGTAGGGATGAACTATACAAACTTAGGCAGAATTATAAAAATATGGCAATCTCATGAAATTTAGAGAAGATAAGCGGAGTGAGGCTAGATCTGATGCATACTGGGGACAGGGAAGATCACAGAACCCAAAGCTACTACTCCCTTCTGGTAAGTGGAGAGGGGTAGCTGTGTATTAACTTTGTTTTAGAAAGACCAACCTTGCCTGTTTACATAAAAGGGCTTGTACTTACCTCTCGAGCAGGTTCCCCAGTTTCCAGTTCTCATGACTTTGAAGTATAAATACCTTGAAGCATCTCTTTACATTCCAAATACAGAGAGAAAATGCTAATAGCTTTATACAGTTGTTTCAGTTCTCACCTTTTTTTCTTTCCTAGCATGCAGTGCCCTAAGTTTTTTACCTGGCCTACTATGAATAGACTGCTTTTGAATCCAGAATATTTTCTTTGTTAATCCAGGGCAAATCAAAGCCCACTGTTGTTTCCATGATAGGATGGATAAATTTAATAGACCATGGATGGCAGGTTGACCACATTCATGGGAAAGGAGACAGGCATTACAGCCAGGAGAGCAAGCATGTAGAATGGCCAGAACTGTGAGGCAGGGTGTGTGCCTGGGGTGGCTCTAATAATGGTAGGTCTTTCTTTGAAGTCAAGTATAAGATGAGAGTATGACTGGTGATAAAAGTTTGAACATGTAATAGTAAAACCATTAGTAATGTGTATATTACTTAATGCTGCTCTTTATATTTTTAATGCCTTTTAAGGCTTCTTAATAATTGACTAACTTTAACAGCATTGTCCATTTCACAGTTAAAAACAACCTCAAACATAAAGTTGCAGCTTGCTCAAGTTTGCAGCACTATGTGCTGCAGCCAGAATTCTAACTTAGGCAGTTTGATTCTAGGGCCCCACTCAGAATTACACTGCTAAGTCTATGTCTTTTGGTTTCATATTAACAAGGTCTTTAATCCACATATTCAACAAGTACTTATAGAATGTGTGCAGTGTACCAAGCACTGTTTTAAGTGCTACAGATTTAGCAGTGGGCAAGTCTAAGTTCGTAAATACATGGACTTAATATTCTAGTGGGTGACAGTAACAGGTATATAGTACTAAAAAAGCACTGAATGTGCCATTAGGAGTGGAACCAGGTGAGAAATAGAGAATGCTGACCATTAAAGAGTACTGCTTCAGATAGGACATTCATGAAAGCCCTATCTCAGGAAGTAACCTTTATTCAGATGTAAAGCTTGACTGTATAGGTGGTAGAGCACATTAGAATAATTTTACCAAAATAATATAATCAGATTTGTACATGAGAGACCTCTAAACTCAAAATGAAAAACAATAGTAGACAGTTGAAACAAGTCAGTGATGCATGCAAAATACAATTTGGAGTTCAGCTTCTTCATTGTAAAAAGGCCCAAAAGCTCATGCAAGTAAAAGGAAACCAGAATCAAGCCCATGAGTGAAGTCAAGAGATGGCTAGAGATCCTGAGCCTTCTATAATGGCTGAGAAAGACTCTGACCATCAGATATGACAGAGTAGTTCAAAGGGTCAGGAGAAGAAAACAAAAATCTCTGTTTAGTATTCAAATTAAGACATTAAAAGTTCCATGGCAAGCTAACATCATAAAGCTCTCTGCATGGAAAATTTGAACTCAAAAACAAGTAAAAAATTTTAAAAAAAGGAATTTTGAAGCCTTCAAAAATTTGAGCTCAAGAAAAATATAGATAATATAAAAGGGGACTTTGAAGGAGTAACAACCACAGAGCAAGAGGCTGTTCTATTTGGTAAATGTTGAAAGAGCCTTAGGAGTATGTGTGGTATATGTGCACACGTGTGTGTCTATCTCTGTCTTTGAAACTGATATGGGCCAGTTGAAAGGTAGCAATGAACAACCAATAGAGAACAAAGAACAATTAGCTAGAGATCTTAAGTATAAAAGAGAAACTGAGAACCATGAAGGCCAATTGGAGAATATCTGACATACCTTAGGAACAGCAATTCTCTAAGTAGAACACAGAGGGAATGATGAAAGGGAAAGGCCTTACTAAGGAAGTAATAGCCAAAAATGGTCCCAAGTTGAAGAAACACTAGCTTTTCAGAATAAACTTTGGGAATAGATAGTACTCATACACTTGGGTCTTTTGCATTTGTGCTGATTATAGAACACAGAGTTCTATATTATTATATATTATATATATATATTATTTTACTCTATATAATTACATATATAATGTTATATATATGTATACACACATATTATTGTCCAGTAGAAGCCACCTTATGAGCCTGTCTCCTATCACAGACAGAATATAGAGTCACTACCATTGACACGGAGTCTATTGTATAACTTGGCACCTCAGTTTCTACTTGCCTGATCCAGAAGTGAAGTGAAATAGATGAGTACTCTGATCACTGAACTAAATACTATCTTCATTGTCATAGTCATAAATGCTGTTTAGTATAGAGCCAGAGGATTAGAGGTTACGATCTCAGAACCCCAGAGCCCCTTGCTTACATTCAATTCCTTACTGTACTGCTTTGTAAATATGTGACCTTGGACAAATTACATAACATTCATATTAAGCTTCAATTTGTTCACCTGCAAAATAGTCTTTGTCTCCTAGTATTGTGATGGGGATTAAACTAATACTTACAAACCATTTTAAATGTTGCTTGCCATGTAGTTAAATACTCAGTAAATCTTTGGTATTAGCTATTAGTATTAGCTGTTAACATACCTGCTTTTAACAGGGACATACAGTATTTTAATCCCTAAGGAATGACTAATATAAAGATCATAGTATATAAGGATAATAAACTTAGGTTTCTGCGTGTTCCCATAATACACAAAGGATCAATTCAGTTAACTGCTGACTTTTACTTGTCCATGCGAACAGTTTTGTCGCTGTTTGAAAATTGGTGTTGATGCGATTTGAACATTCAAGGGCTCATATTTTTTCTTTATAATGTCTGAAACTTTGAAATAATTTACAAGCATATAAGATGTCCTCCTCAGGACAAAGAAGTGGTTCTGTTTTGTTCTTGCTAAATTAGAGCAGTTAAGTCTTAAGCAGATACCAATGCTTGCACCTGTTTTTGTTTATATTTGTACACCTATAGATTTCTAAGTGCTAGCATTAACATTTCATTTTAGCTAGGAAATGCCTAGATGTCAGAATTAAACCAGCTAGTTTGAATTCAATATGCAAATGACAGTCAAACAAAAACAGAAAACCAGTAATTAACTGCTTGATTATTTTGTAATCTTGGTTACATTTGTTCAAGGTGAGATCATTTTCCAAATTAGCCCACTCTCCTCATCTGCAGGGGCACATCGAGGCTGGCAGTATTTACAGTTCTTTAAATGTTTATAAAACAGATTGACAGAAGACATTCCAAAAGTAGAACTGTCAGAGAAAAAGATGCTAAATCCTTAATTCCACAAGTACTGTGAGGAACCTATGTGGTTTTCATTTGTTTCCATCCAGGAGCTTTGTGTTTAATGGTGGCACTACCTGCACCCATGACCCTTAAGTAAGAGGGAAATCCTATTTCTCTGGTTAAAAAGGCAAGAGGATTTATAGATACTTAAGATACTTAAGATTACACATATGTACTCACCCACATCAGCTGTAAGAATTCAGGGGCCTAGGGAGATAGTGCCTGCCTTAAACGTAATGTTAAAAAGTCAGTGTGGTTTCACATATCTGTAAGCAGAGTGCTCAGGAAGTGGGGACAAATGGATCTTTTGAACTCTCTGGCCAGCCAGTGTAGCTGAATCTTGAGCTCCAGATTGAATGGCAGACCCTGTCTCAAAAAACAGGGTAGAAAGACATCATGAAAAAGACATTAAAAATTGTTCTCTGGCCTCCATGCGTGCAGATGCGTGCTCACACACACACAACACATACACATGTATGCATGTTCTCACATCCACATGAACACAGACGTTAGATGAGATTGGAAGCAATCAGGTGCATTGATTGTGATCAATTTGGAGTGCAGGGGTTCTGTCCAAGCTCTCACCTACAAGGGTGTGCAGGACTAGATCAGACCTCTTAAGAAAACTGAAATCTTATGAAGTCCCATTTGTCAGTTCTTGATCTTAGAGCATATGCCATTGGTGTTCTGTTCAGGAACTTTTCCCCTGTGCCCAAGTATTCGAGGCTCTTCCCCACCTTCTCTTCTATCAGTTTCAGTGTATCTGGTTTTATGTGGAGGTCCTTTATCCACTTAGACTTGAGCTTTGTACAAGGAGATAAGAATGGATCGATTTGCATTCTTCTACATGCTGACCTCCAGTTGAACCAGCACCATTTGTTGAAAATGCTGTCCTTTTTCCACTGGATGGTTTTAGCTCCTTTGTCAAAGATCAAGTGACCATAGGTGTGTGGGTTCATTTCTGGGTCTTCAATTCTATTCCACTGATCTTTCTGCCTGTCTCTGTGCCAATACCAAGTAGTTTTTATCACTATTGCTCTGTAGTACAGCTTGAGGTCAGGGATAGTGATTCCCCCAG
>NW_021604704.1:3076140-3079324 GCF_004785775.1 Grammomys surdaster
CTGGGGGAATCACTATCCCTGACCTCAAGCTGTACTACAGAGCAATAATGATAAAAACTGCTTGGTATTGGTACAGAGACAGGCAGAAAGATCAGTGGAATAGAATTGAAGACCCAGAAATGAACCCACACACCTATGGTCACTTGATCTTTGACAAAGGAGCTAAAACCATCCAGTGGAAAAAGGACAGCATTTTCAACAAATGGTGCTGGTTCAACTGGAGGTCAGCATGTAGAAGAATGCAAATCGATCCATTCTTATCTCCTTGTACAAAGCTCAAGTCCAAGTGGATAAAGGTCCTTCACATAAAACCAGATACACAGAAACTTTGGTTAGCTTTTAAGACTTCAAAGGTTCACAAAGAAAAGCATGGATAAATTTTTTTTCTTAAGATTTTATTTTATTTTTTTTACAGTCCAGTTGTTGCCACCACCCTTGTCCACCCTCCTACATTTCTTCATCCCAATTTTAAATTGAAAAAATTAATTTGATTAATTTGATTGATGGAGTTGCATTCCATTGAGCATAGTTCATTCCAATAAAATGAAACTAAAAAAGTATTTTTAAAAGAAAAGAAAGATATCAAGCTTCATACACAAATAGTTGAGGGCAAAAATAGATGATTCTCACTAAAAGAAATATAACTAGCAAATAGATATGTTGGGGTATATTAAAGTTATTTTAGCATTTTTGACAATATTGTAATTGCTTTATTAAGCCATTCAATTCCCATTCCAGTGAGCAACATCTTTCACCATTGACAATATGGTATTTTCTCATTAACAAATCCTAAGTACCTGTCTGGTCCCTGCCTAGGTTCATGCTGAAAGAATATGAGTGTGGCTTGTTTACAGTATCCATCAGAAGGGAAAACTTAGCTCAGATTATAACCTCATAGATTTTCATATCCATTGCAAACAGACCTGGCATTCTGCCTCCCTTGCTGGGACTCCATCCAGGCTACATTGTTACCTGTTTAATAGAAGGACCGCCTTGAGGTACTACTTTCCTGTAAACTACCCCTCTTAACTCCATTGTGGCACTCTTTTGTTCTTTCATCTTCTTCCCACCTCTCTTCAGAACCCATCTCTGAGGCTACTTTGTGCAGTCCTTCAAAGATGGAGCGTTTCCCTCCATCAGAACTCTAGAATGCAGTCAGCTTTGGATTTTTTTGCTTTCATCCTTTTCATTATCTCCTCTTCTGTGATATAGGCTCTTGAAAATATGCTGCTTATAAAACTTGTCTTTCTATGCTCTACCTGTAGTAAATGCTCAATAATTGTACGCTTCCAATTGTAAAATTGTATAGATGCTAGAAGAATGAGAAAGGCATGTGTATGATTTCTCTTTTTCAAAAATGAACTCATTCCCTGTAAATGTTTACAAATAATCACCAATAATGGGGTTTTCTAATGAAGATAAAAGACCTGTTTTCCCTCCAAATTCTCTAGAGTCCATTTGTATAGACCAGACAGGTGCTTGCCTGTAAAATAAACAATAAGTCAGAATATGGGTCTAAATGGCCTAGATTCTTGAAGCCCACATGTTCATTAGAGAGAAGAATTGTAAGCTGTGATAGAAAGAATCACAGGAAGTTGATAATAGACATGAGTGTCAGTGTAGGAGTCAGACATGTATAAAATTAGACAGAGCATATCCCAGACAGAGACCTAATGAGGGCCAAAGAACAAGGAAGAGACATTGACTATGCAGCTTTATGAAGGTATCTAATCACTACCACAAACAAAACTGTAAATTTGAGGAAAACTAAAACAAAATTAGGAAGATTCTTTTTAATCAAAAGGTAACTTGTATGTGCAAGCCTATTAGACAGGCATAGTGGCATATACCTATAATCCCAGCACTTACAAAATTGAGTCAGAGGGAGCCCTATGACTTCCAGACCAGCCTGGGCTACAAATTGAGTCCTTGGTCTTAAAAGATCAGTACACACAGTACAAACATTACACAGAGGCTTATTAAATGTAGAGATGTAGAGGACTCATTTAAATCATTTCAATAATAGCATCTACATGTATCATTTAGGAGTGTGAGGATGGGGAGCTCTGCATTGTGAAGACCACACACACACACACACACACACACACACACACACACACACACACGATGCATGCACTCTAGTGAACACAGTATTTTAGATGATGAGCTCTCCATAGTTGGTATGAAAATGAATGGTGTACAGAGTTAGGACGTTTCCGTCTTTGAAACATGACCAGTTTGAGGAGTATTGCATGGACCTCAAAATCAGACTGCCTAAATTTGTATCCTGACCTTAACAGACATCAAAGCCAGCCAGGACGGTGCAATAAGCTCCTGCCTTGAAAAGTTCAAGGAGAAAGAGCACCATGTGATCTTTTACTTAACCTGTGCTGTTTCTGTTTTCCCCTAAAGAAAATGAGAATGCTTGTACTCCCTTACCTAATACTCTTCTTGTAGCCACTAAATAGCAGTGTATGTAAAACACCTAGAAAATGCCCACCATGTAGCAGTACACTGAATACTAGATTTAATTGCTTTAGTGCAGAAAAATAAAATCATTTTCACAAAGTGATGCATTCAAACTTTTGTAAGGGCTACTTTAGCACTGTTCTGAAGGAATCTTTTCACATTTTTAAATGATTACAACTGATGTCATGTGATAAATGTCTATTTGTTTGTGAAAAAGTAAAACAAAGCAAAGTGTTTGAAGCAGCATCCTATCCACTCTTTAATATTCTAACTATCCAGCAACTTTTCATCTCTACATACAGATATCTGTTTCTGTGCCTTCCTAAATTATGAACATCTTTTTATGTCAATAAATATATAGCCTCATTTAATATTCCCCACTATGTGTTTGCCACAATTTACATACACATTCTTCTATTACTGAAATTTAAGTTGCTTCCAACTTCCTATTATAAATAAGTTTGGTAAACCTTTCTCATTAAAACTGGGAGATATCCCTAATTCTTCTTTTAGAATAAACTTAAATAAGTCAAGCAACATGTGTATATTTTTAAAGCATTTGACAAGCACTATAAAGTTGTCCTTCAGAAAGGTTATATTGATTATTGATGTATTTTTCCATGAACAATGAATTTGATAAGTAAAGAAAAGTTTCTCCAATGCCAAGATGTGTGTGTGTGTGTGTGTGTGTGTGTGTGTGTGTGTGTGTGTGTGT